>NW_013687577.1:0-1175 GCF_000517525.1 Limulus polyphemus | reverse complement strand
AAAAACAAAACAAACAAACCAACCCAGTTTCGATACATTTGGCAGAATCTCCTGGAGAAACGATAGATGAAATGCGATGAAAAATTTCAATGTATTACAAGTAATGAAAATAAAACAAAAAAAACAATCACTCAACACGTAGATAAGCGTAAATTCGAGTGTAAGGATACGCATTTTTCGGACTTTAAACACAAACACGATGTCACATGCGATCAGGATGAACGTAATATTCTGAATACAGAATACTGAACGAAGATCTTAACTCTTGATATTCTGGAAGGTTTTTCTGAAAGAGTGCTGGAAACACCGACCAAAAACAGAGAGGAAGGCCCGAGGTTTTAGGCTAAGACGCCGGACATTAGTGTTAAGATTTGAACTTAGATATACTGTGTAACATAATAATATCATGAAATCGTGACAACCTTTTAACGAGAATAATGTTGTCTGTGTTTTTCTTTGATTGTTTTTTTATGAAACACACAAAGCTACTCAATGAGCTATTTGTGCTGCGCCAACCACGGGCATCGAAACCCATTTTTTAGCGTTATAAGCCTTCAGACTTACCGCTGAGCCACTGGGGACTGTTTTTGTCTTTTTTTACTATTGTAAGAAATCTCGGACTAGAGTGAACTTTTTGTTACCGCTATTAGAAACACACTCGGATATAATTCGCGTCACGTGACATTTGAAAAGTCTGCGTAAACTGACAAAGAAAGGTTGTCGTGGTGGGGGGTGGGGCAGTTGGTTGACGGACGCCTCAGCAATCATTACTAAAACCATAGTTTTCGATCAATAGCTATTGACACTGAGCTATTTCGCGCATGCCCGGTCGAGAACTACCCTTCGAAACCATACAGAACTAACGCGTAGGTGGGCAAACACAACTTAACTTTGATCCAGTTTTGATGACGTGTCGACAGATATCCAAACATTAAGTTAGTTCACGAATTATGACACGTCTTTACTGTTCACACAATATATACGTATATTAACGAACGGCTGTAATTCGAGAGTTACATTAATAAAAGCTCAGTGTTTTAAAACAAAGTCCATCTCTGAATCCTCTGGATTCAGATCGTGGGCTGTGACACGATCCATTTCTCATAGAAGGTTTAGTGCTTCCTAAACATTTCATGTTATATTATAAATTGAGGGACGATAACCAAGACTCATTA
>NW_013687576.1:0-1175 GCF_000517525.1 Limulus polyphemus | reverse complement strand
CGTTAACTTACATGAAAAACTAAATCAAACTAATATTTAAACTATGTTATAATTACACACACACACACACTTACTTAAAACAAAGGAAAATCAATGAAATCAATGAACAAACAAAATAGGACATTTACTATTATAAGTGTCCCCTACCTTCCGGGGTTCGATTCTCCGCGGTAGAAAGAGCGCAGACAATCAATTTTGTACCTATATGCTAGTAAACATTAAAACAAAAAATAAGATACAAGTTGCATTACTCACGTTAAGCAGAAATGATATTTACGTTAGTGACAAACATGAGAGTTGTTGGATAAAAAAAATACCTCGTGAGGCGAGTTGCGGTAGTTAATTCCTATCTTCCACCTTTCATTGTTACAGGTGATCAGGCAGCTTTTCCTCTCAATAGAGTCAAAAGCAAACTAGCCAGTGACCGTGACCTGCAAATGGCCAACCTCCTGATGTTGTAACAGTGGCACGTCCAACGAAAATGGAAATAGAATAAAAATTACCCACTGACGTCTTCAATCACACGTGGTAATGTGCGATTCTCTCCTCCACGTTAGTAATCTCGAAGGTCTTGTCTTCAAGAAAGATATGTACTTCCTAGGACCATTATAACTACAAACTAGTCATCACTCCATAAACTACATGACCAATCACCCCCAGAAACTGGTTGTTGTTATTATAAGCTAGACGACACTTCATAAACTATATGGCCAATCACCCCCAGAAACTGGTTGTTGTTGTTGTTGTTACAAACTAGCCAACACTCCATAAACTTCCTGAACCCCCCCCCCGAAACTGGTTGTTGTTGTTGTTACAAACTAGCCAACACTTCATAAACTATATGGCCAATGACCCCCAGAAACTGGTTGTTATTACATACTAAGCAACACCCCATAAATTACATGGGCCAGTCATTCCCCAAAACTGGTTGTTGTTATTATAAGCTAGACGACACTTCATAAACTATATGGCCAATCACCCCCAGAAAGTGGTTGTTGTTGTTACTATAACATCAACACTACAATGTTCAGGGATACCTTTCAACACATTTTTAAAACTTCCTTCTGCATCTGGTACAGCACAATTTCAAGTAAAGCAGGGTTTATTTGGATAAGTTATGCATACAATCTACATAATGCCATTTTTTGTGAAGCAAAAATGTCTACATCAGGCGT
>NW_013687575.1:0-1175 GCF_000517525.1 Limulus polyphemus | reverse complement strand
CAATACTTTATGGTGTAAAATCGTAAGAGTCTTTTCTCTCTAGGCTTAATGTTCATGTTAATGTTCCATTTAGGTTTATACCAAGTTTACATCTAGGATTAATGTTATTCTCTTATCTTGGTTTAATATTAAGCTTCAATCTACACCTAATGTTAAGTTTCCATTTAGACTTAAGATTAAGTTTTAGTCTAGGCTTAACGTTATGCTTTTATCTAGACTTAATATTAAGTTTTCATCTAAGCATAGTTCTAAATTTCCATCTAAACTTAGTGTTGGGTTTCCATTTAGGCATAGTTTCAAATTTCCATCTAAACTTAGTGTTAAGTTTCCATTTAGGCTTAAGAGTAAGTTTCAGTCTAAGCTTAACATTATGCTTTTATCTAGGTTTTCATCTAAGCATAGTTTTAAATTTCCATCTAAACTTAGTGTTAAGTTTCCATTAGGCTTAAGAGTAAGTTTCAGTCTAAGCTTAACATTATGCTTTTATCTAGGCTTAATATTAAGATTTCATCTAGGCATAATTTTAATTTTCAATCTAAACTTGGTGTTAAGTTTACATTTAGGCTAAAGATTAAGTTTCAATCTCAAAATAGCGTATACAAATCAAAACATTAAAACAGTAACAAACAAAGGTATTTGTTCATGATCTAAATTCAGATCTAGATCACAAAGGCATACACTCACAAAGCATTAAAACGTCAAGAACGTTTTACTTGTTGTTGTTTTTTTTTTACTTGGCACCAGGCAACTCCAACTGCCTTAAATGTGCTACATAGATACGTCTTGACAGCTCCACTTTCATCTTTAAGTTACAACTTTTATGTAACTATGGCATCGGACCATAAACAGCGGAATGAGGTGAATTTAGTTTGGCAACACTCAATGACAACATCTAACATAGAGCAAGGTCAGTACAAGATTGGGGCTGTATTTCAGCCGGTGAGCAAGACGTTGATTTCAAGAACATAGTAAGGGCAGTGAAACCAAATCTTCATTCCGCTAAAACAATACAGACAAATAAATTGCTTTTGTATCCTTCCCCTTGGTGGGACAGCCGTAAGTCCATAGACTTGCAACGCCAAAAATAGGAAATAGCAGATAGTTCAATGTGGCTTTACTATAACAAACAAACTGCGTCCACATCATCTATTACTTGTCGTATGACGTGATATTAA
>NW_013687574.1:0-1175 GCF_000517525.1 Limulus polyphemus | reverse complement strand
GTATGTTTGGTAAATAACAATGTTTTGTATGTTTGGTAAATAACAATGATTTTTATGTTTGGTAGATAACAATGATTTGTATGTTTTGTAGATAACAATGTTTTGCATGTTTTGTAGATAACAATTCTTTGTATGCTTGGTAAATAACAATGCTTTGTATGTTTGGTAGATAACAATGATTTGTATGTTTTATAGATAACAATATTTTGTATGTTTTGTAGATAACAATTCTTTGTATGCTTGGTAAATAACAATGCTTTGTATGTTTGGTAAATAACAATGATTTGTATGTTTGGTAGATAACAATGCTTTGTATGCTTGGTAAATAACAATGATTTGTATGTTTGGTAAATAACAATGATTTGTATGTTTGGTAGATAACAATGCTTTGTATGTTTGGTAGATAACAATGCTTTGTTTGCTTGGATTCTCAAGATATATACGTTTCTAGAAGTAGTGATTGTAAACTAAGCCTTTATATTCATATATATATATATTTACTTATTCTGCTTATATGCAACTGTATTTTTAACAAATTTTCAGTTTTCCGTTTATAGAAGGCAAAGTCGTAACGAAAACCATGAAATTGTTGATGTGAATGTTCACAACGTGTATGTCATGAGTTCGATATTCCTTCCTTATTGTTGATGCGAATGTTCACAACGTGTATGTCACGAGTTCAATATTCTTTCCGTATTGTTGATGTGAATGTTCACAACGTGTATGTCACGAGTTCAATATTCTTTCCGTATTGTTGATGTGAATGTTCACAACGTGTATGTCACGAGTTCAATATTCCTTCCTTATTGTTGATGTGAATGTTCACAACGTGTATGTCATGAGTTCAACATTCCTTCCTCATTGTTGATGTGAATGTTCACAACTTGTATGTCATCAGTTCAATATTCTTTCCGTATTGTTGATGTGAATGTTCACAACGTGTATGTCACGAGTTCAATATTTTTCCTTATTGTTGATGCGAATGTTCACAACGTGTATGTCATCAGTTCAATATTCTTTCCGTATTGTTGATGTGAATGTTCACAACGTGTATGTCACGAGTTCAATATTTTTTCCTTATTGTTGATGTGAATGTTCACAACTTGTATGTCATGAGTTCGATATTCTTTTCATATTGTTGATGTGAATGTTCACAACGTGTATGTCATGAGTTC
>NW_013687573.1:0-1175 GCF_000517525.1 Limulus polyphemus | reverse complement strand
GATACTAACAAAAACTAACAAGTCACTTTTTTCTTTCTGTGATATGTGAACTGTTTATGGTACCTGGAAATTTTACGTCAACACTGTATTTGCAGTTGTAGAATACGAAATACATACCCCTCTTATCACGAAACTGTTACTTTCTTTTCAATGCGCATTAGTTTTTTGTTAGTATCGAGATGCTTAAAT
This sequence comes from Limulus polyphemus, assembly GCF_000517525.1. Lineage (NCBI taxonomy): Eukaryota > Metazoa > Arthropoda > Merostomata > Xiphosura > Limulidae > Limulus > Limulus polyphemus. Next base: position 986 of record NW_013687573.1, on the reverse strand, counting down.
CGCTAGCAGCGTCATCTATTGAGCAACGTAAAAAATACATATTTCGTTGGAGCTGTATTGCTCCACAATAATGTGTCGCAATACGCATTTCATTTTTATCTAACAAACCAGTTTTTATTGTACATTGAAATGTCAGAATAATATCTCGTATCAATTTAAAATTGTATACTTAAAATTTTAAATGAATTAATATTGCTGACCTTTATTGGTGTGACGATTTTTTTGGTAAATTATAGTTTTAAAGCTTTATTACATATTTCTTCAGTGATCTACAGTGGTAATGAACTTTAAAAACGTTATATAGATGTAACAATTTTTTTATGCATTGTTATGCTTAGCCTATTATTTTTTATGCCAAAAGAGTGTCCAAGGCTACATGATAAAACGTTTATTAATTTTTTATGCATTGTTATGCTTGGGCTATTATTTTTGTGCAAAAAGGGTGTCTAAGGCTACATGTTAAAACGTTTATTATTTTTTTAAAGTCTAAACGCTTTTAGAAATTTATATTATTTAACACACAACTACTTTAATATTGCTTGGTAATACAGATGCTTATGTATCACGAACCACTATAGTGATTCATAATAGGGATTGCAAGGAATTTCACAAAACCCTAATAGAACGTTCGGGCAAAAGCATCTTAAACACTAAAGATTCAAATCAAATAACACTTTAAAATCTTTACTGTTGACTGCTAAGGCACACAAAAAAGCACGCAAGTTAGACATATAAGAAAAAGAAAATCTGCCCAAAACGGCCTGTTTGTAATTCTTATTTTTCTTCTTTCTTTTTTTCTCTTGCCAGCTTATAACAAAAGCGGCCTGGTATATTTCACCCAAACCTTTTGTAGAATACTAAATAAGGTACTTCGAAGATCGTAGGTGTATTGAAAAGTCGATTTATTTCTTCTATATTTTACATAAACCAAAAATATCATAATTCTAGTGTAATGATGTTATCATTACTCCATCAAGTTAACTTTC
>NW_013687572.1:0-1176 GCF_000517525.1 Limulus polyphemus | reverse complement strand
TATTATTTCAAGTTAATAATAGCAGTATGATGGAGTATAGAAACTTGAAATATTAGTAGCATGATGGAATATAAAAACTTGAAATAATAGTAGTATGATGGAATATAAATACATAGTATAAAAACATGGTATAAAAACTTGAAATAATAGTAGTATGATGGAAATAAAAACATGGAATAATAGTGGCATGATGGAAATTCCATCATGCTACTATTATTCCATGTTTTTATATTCCATAATACTACTATTATTTCAAGTTTGTTATATTATAAAAAACTTCAAATAATAGTAGCATGATGGGGAATAATAGTAGCATGATGGAATTGATGGAATATAAAAACATGATGGAATAAAAAACATGAAATAATAGTAGCATGACGGAATATAAAAACATGAAATAATAGTAGCATGATGGAATATAAAAATATGGAATAATAGTAGTATGATGGAATATAAAAACTTGAAATAATAGTGGCATGATGGAATAAAAAACATGGAATAATAGTGGCATGATGGAATATAAAAACTTGAAATAATAGTAGTGTGATGGAATATAAAAAACTTGAAATAATATTAGTATGATGGAATATAAAAACATGGAATAATAGTAGCATGATGGAATATAAAAACTTGAAATAATAGCAGTGTAATAGTAGCATGATAGAATATAAAAAACTTGAAATAATAGAAGTCTGATGGAATATAAAAACATGGAATAATAGCAGTATGATGGAATATAGAATTTTGAAATAATAGTAGCATGATGGAATATAAAAACTTGAAATAATAGTAGAATGATAGAATAAAAAACATGAAATAATAATAGCATTTCCATGTTTTTATATTCCCAGTATGATGGAATATAGAAACTTGAAATAATAGTAGCATGATCTATTATTCCATGTTTTTATATTCCATCATACTACTATTATTTCAAGTTTTTTTATTCCATCATGCTACTATTATTCAAATTTTAATATTCCATCATACTACTATTATTCCATGTTTTTATATTCCACCATGCTACTATTATTCCATGTTTTTATATTCCATCATACTACTATTATTTCAAATTTTTATATTCCATCATGCCACTATTATTTCATGTTTTTATATTACCATCATGCCACTATTATTTCAAGTTTTTATATTCTATCATACTGCTATTATTTCAAG
>NW_013687571.1:0-1176 GCF_000517525.1 Limulus polyphemus | reverse complement strand
CTCTTTCATATAGTTATCCATAACTATTGAGAAACGGTAAAACCAACTTTCAACAAGTCTTTTGAGTGCACGGATATAAAGATCACTTACTATCTAAACACAAGCAAAGAGATTTAATAAATGTTGATACTATCATAATATACAGTAATGTAGAGCTTCCACCTTTCCAAAATTACTACTTGTATACTGATTTATTTGAAAAACCCACAGTAAGTCGAGTCGCAAGGACCAAGATTTGAACCCGTGAGTTGCTGCTGAACGTGCTCTGAATTGTCAGATGTGGGCGCGTTATAAAAGTGACAACCAGTCCCACTATTCGATCAAGATAGCCAAAGTAGACAGCGAGTAGTGCTGCTGACTGGTTGCTCTCCCTCTAGTTAGTAGTTCTAAATTAGGGGCCCCAGTAGTTTAGAGGTAGGCCTTCGGGACCTGCCCCTCTAAAATATAGGTTTCAATACATGCAATAGGCACAGCACAGCTAGGTATGTTGTAAAACTTTGCACTTAACAACAAACGAAACTGAATCTTGGGATTTTTGCGCTTCTTAAATTGCAGCTTAGGTTGAAAGTACCATAGTTAGTTTTGAGCTAAGAGTTAATAACAAATATATATATATATTCTGTATTATCATTTAAAACAATCAGTTTTATACTGCGCAAAGTTACGTAATCTTATAACAGTAGCCCCATTCCCCAGTGGCTTAGCGGTAAGTCTGTAGGCTTACGACACTAAAAGTCGGGTTTCGATACCCGTCGTGAGCAAATAGCCTATTGTGTAGCTCAGCACTTAATAACAACCGAACTAAAATTACAGCAATACACTGTGTATTCATTTCTTAACCGTAGGAGATAAAATATCCAGCCATCAAACTTGGAGTGCAAGTTTTCCTTATTCTGCTCCTCTTCAAGACATTACTTGTTAAGGAGCACTCTATTTGACAACTCCAAAGACAAATGGATTCGTATTATTAGGATAATTTCGTGTATCTTGTCCAGAAGTAAGAAACGGCAACAATGTAAATGACCTTTTATTATGCTACGCTGATAAATGTTAGTCAGCAAGACTTTGCAAGTAACAATTAGTTTGTGTATTGAAATGCAGCTTTCCTGCCGGGGATTGGTGTTGGGGTTGCGTATTAGAGGGGCCCAGGATTCGAGATGTAATACCGCTAAATAC
>NW_013687570.1:0-1176 GCF_000517525.1 Limulus polyphemus | reverse complement strand
ATATTTTGTCAGTTAGTAAGTTATTTAGTTGGTATCTTGTCAGTTAGTAAGTTATATAGTTTATATCTTTCTCTTTCGCCATGGTTACTAGATAATCTGGGCTGGATGAATGAATGTGATTTTTAAAGAAATCGAGATTCTTGTTTGTGAACTGATTACGATAAAACTACCAGTAAATTATAAAAATACACATGAAGTTTATTAAAGTGTAACATGTTTGTATGTTTGTTGTATTCCGAAAATTTAGTTCTAATTTCCATCAATGAAATTTAACATTACTATTTTTTAGATTTATGAAATTGGTAAAGTATTGAAAAACAAAATAACAAGACCTTTACATACATGTTCGTAGATAATTCAATTAAAATACAAAATAACTATTTGATATTTTTGTGTTCCCTAAATATAAAAACGTAAGTTGTCACGCATTGAAAAAGGAAGAGTATTAATACATGGTCTTTACTTCACATTTCTCCATGAAAATCTAAATAAATTGAATCACTAATACCTGACTTCCATTTTGATTGCACTGGTTACAGCCTAGTTACCTATACACTCAATAGATGGCAGGGCTTTGCTAATATCCTTAAGCTGTTTTCTGAATTTCGCCTGTCAATTTACAAATGCTTTGCCCTTGAAATTCTATATATTTTAATTATAATCCTTCTAAAAATAATTACAAACTCTAACGCAGTCATGAATTGGAAATATTTGGCGGTATTAAACAGTTTAAGCTACGCGAGAAACTAACTTAAAAAAGTGTACTTATATTACCGAAAAGACAAAAATCTTTGATGAAGAAATGTATAGTCAGAACCTAATAACGTTTCACATTGTGATATAGTGCACAATTTACCAATAATATAACAAACAAAACTGTCCACTTAGATCTGTTATGGTTCAGGTGAAGCCTAGTAGTCAGTTTGTTGGTCTATTGCTCCGAGAGTCAACGCTTGGAGTTCCGCATTTTGGTGTCTTGGGTGCGACGGTCAAAAACCACTTTTTCGATTAGAGTGGTTCAAGAGTTGGCGGTGGGTATGGTTGACTAGCTGCTTTCCCTCAAATCTTTAGGTTTAAGCTTAGAGACATCTTACGCGTATAGTCTGCCCTTGTGTAGCTTTGCACGAAGATCCGAAACTAATAAACAAGCAGGGAACTCTCCACCTGGGGTAATTT
>NW_013687569.1:0-1176 GCF_000517525.1 Limulus polyphemus | reverse complement strand
ATGTAATATACACAAGTAATGTTAATACCTAATACACATGTCCCTAACATGTACTGTACACAAGTAGTGTCTGATATATATATATGATCTATAACCTGTGATACAGCCAAGTAAAGCAGTGCCTGATATATGTGTATATATGATCCATAACCTGCAATATAGCCAAGTAAAGCAGTGCTTGATATATATATATATATGTTCCATAACCTGTAATTGAAGGAAGTAGAACAGTGATATATATATATATATATGTGTGTTCCCTAACCTTTAATATTAGTGATACTTTTTTTGTATACAGTTTGGTGAAACTATTATAACCGGATGATTTAAATTCCTCTTGTAGTTACTGAAGAAGAATAAATCCAATGAACAACCCTTTGTTAGCCCCATTACCTTTCTTTGTCCAAACCTACTTTCTTATCAATGAGAAGAAATTGTAGAAATAAATGTAGTTTACAATTGAGCATGTTTTATGTTTTCCACAGGTATATACGGCAATCGGAGGAAAGGAGGAACCGAATCCTTTGATAACAAAAATAAAGAGGTACACAAAACAGATGAAAATAATGGAGACATCGGAAGTGTGAGAGCTGGTGGTCAAAGTAGACGTGCTGGTTTATCTGGAAGTGTGGGTGCTGGTGGTGAAACTCGACGCGGAGGCTTGGGGAGTGATGTCCCTAAACCAAAAGAAGATCCAGTTCTAACTGTTGACACACCAAGCATAGGTTCTGAAGGAACTCCTAGCAGTGAAGTCCCTAAACCAATAGAAGGTGCAGATCTAGGTGTTGACGCACCAAGCATAGGTTCTGAAGGAACTGCTAGCAGTGAAGTCCCTAAACCAATAGAAGGTGCAGATCTAGGTGGTTCCTTCCAAACCTATGCTTGGTGTGTCAATGGTAGCAGTGAAGTCCCCAAACCAATAGAAGGTGCAGTTCTAGCTCTTGGCGCACCAAGCATAGGTTTGGAAGGAACTGGTAGCAGTGAAGTCTCCAAACCAATAGAAGGTGCAGATCTAGGTGTTGATGCACCAAGCATAGGTTTGGAAGGAACTGGTAGCAGTGAAGTCCCCAAACCAATAGAAGGTGCAGATCTAGGTGTTGACACACCAAGCATAGGTTTGGAAGGAACTGGTAGCAGTGAAGTCCCCAAACCAATAGAAGGTGCAGATCTGGTGTT
>NW_013687568.1:0-1176 GCF_000517525.1 Limulus polyphemus | reverse complement strand
AACAGTTGCTGTTACTGGTGCTAATGCTATCAGTGAGTGAAAAGTAAACAGTTGTTGTTACCTTATTGGTGCTAATGCTATCAGTGAGTGAAAAGTAAACAGTTGCTGTTACCTTGTTGGTGCTAGTGCTACCAGTGAATGAAAAGTAAACAGTTGTTGTTACCTTATTGGTGCTAATGCTATCAGTGAGTGAAAAGTAAACAGTTGCTGTTACCTTGTTGGTGCTAGTGCTACCAGTGAATGAAAAGTTAACAGTTGTTGTTACCTTATTGGTGCTAGTGCTATCAGTGAATGAAAAGTAAACAGTTGCCATTACCTTGTTGGTGCTAGTGCAATCAGTGAGTGAAAAGCTTGGGATTTGGTTTGGTCATTTTTATGACTGCGTGCTGTTGAATAAATCAAAAACAAGCAGCTGGAACTAACCTATGAAACATGAAAATATAAAGATAATTTGTTAGAATACCCAAAGGTAGAGGACACAAAAATTACGGAATTGACCAAGAATCAGCTGAAACAAGCAACTTCTTGCGCTATGAATCTAATCAAATATACGCACATTACCTCACAAAAATGAGTACAAATCCCTTAATATCAATATCCCAATATATCTTACTGCAGGATAGGCTACCTAATAAACTTAAGTTACCTTTAGTTGTTATGGCTAATGAATGCCAAGTATAAGCTGACAGACACTGACATAAGCCTACGTTTTGAAACCAGAACAGCTCACAGAGAAGCATCTTACACTCACTTGGCTAGTTAATGCAATGAAGCTATCACTTACAAAGTACCTGTATCCAGAGTTGCGTTGAAATGTCAGTAGCACAAAGGGGACATTCTTACAAGAATGATCAAGTATGTCTTATCAGATTATTGGACAATGTGGGATAAAACCTGTTAAGAAGTAGAAGGAGTATGACACATATCATTCTTTACTAGCCCTGGTTAAATGTATTAAAAATAATAAACCGTAAAATATTCTTCCATTATAGAGGAGAAACCCACAAGCTGGGTGATAGTATATTCTTTGATTCTGTAGCATTGGATCCTGTTTTCAAAGAAACGTATAGTGGAAAAAAACAACAAAATGACAAGACATTAACTAGTTTGAGTGATAAGGCAGTTTACCTGTTTAATTAACTAATAACGCGTTTTAATGGAATAGTTTTTCTTAGC
>NW_013687567.1:1325-2176 GCF_000517525.1 Limulus polyphemus | reverse complement strand
AGAAACTAGATGGTTACCTTATGAATGGTAAACTAGATGGTTACCTTATGAATGGTAAACTAGATGGTTACCTTATGAATGGTAAACTAGGTGGTTACTTTATGAATGATTAACTAGGTGGCAACCTTATGAATGATTAACTAGATGGTTACTTTATGAATGGTAAACTAGATGGTTACTTTATGAATGGTAAACTAGATGGTTACCTTATGAATGGTAAAGTAGATGGTTACCTTATGAATGATTAACTAGATGGTTACCTTATGAATGGTAAACTAGGTGGTTACCTTATGAATGGTAAAGTAGATGGTTACCTTATGAATGGTAAACTAGGTGGTTACTTTATGAATGGTAAACTAGGTGGTTACCTTATGAATGGTAAACTAGGTGGTTACTTTATGAATGGTAAACTAGATGGTTACCTTATGAATGGTAAACTAGATGGTTACCTTATGAATGGTAAACTAGATGGTTACTTTATGAATGGTAAACTAGATGGTTACCTTATGAATGGTAAACTAGATGGTTACCTCATGAATGGTAAACTAGATGGTTACCTCATGAATGGTACAAAACATCATCACAGAAAATAAAACGTGAATAGGTTGTACAGCGCACTAGTGTTTTGTAGTTGACTCGTTTGTTTTACACAAATTATTATCTTCGTACTGCCATTCAGTTATAAATGTGCAATATTGTTCCAAATATCCTGCACAGTTCAATTCCTAATATCCTCTACTACTTCTCACAGTTCAATTCCAAATCTCCTCTACTACTTCCCACAGTTCAATTCCTAATATCCTCTACTACTTCCCACAGTTCAATTCCTAATATCCTCTACTACTTCTCAC
>NW_013687567.1:0-325 GCF_000517525.1 Limulus polyphemus | reverse complement strand
GTTCAATTCCTAATATCCTCTACTACTTCCCACAGTTCAATTCCTAATATCCTCTACTACTTCTCACAGTTCAATTCCTAATATCCTCTACTACTTCCCACAGTTCAATTCCTAATATCCTCTACTACTTCCCACAGTTCAATTCCTAATATCCTCTACTACTTCCCACAGTTCAATTCCAATTGTCCTCTACTACTTCCCACAGTTCAATTCCAAATCTCCTCTACTACTTCCCACAGTTCAATTCCTAATATCCTCTACTACTTCCCACAGTTCAATTCCTAATATCCTCTACTACTTCTCACAGTTCAATTCCTAATATCCT
>NW_013687566.1:0-1176 GCF_000517525.1 Limulus polyphemus | reverse complement strand
ACATCATTCACGGTAACAATGTGTCAATACATTATAACAATATCAAACACATCATTCACGGTAACAATGTATCAATACATTATAACAATATCAAACACATCATTCACGGTAACAATGTGTCAATACATTATAACAATATCATTATATTATATTATTATTATATCGTTGTATTAACAAACTATTGTTTAATCATAATATAATTATTAAGTTAAAAACGAAATGTTAGTTACCTTTCTTAGTTGTACAGTTTCAAATGAAACTATTTATGAAACTAATGGCTGTCATGAAACTATTTATTGCCTTTTGTCTACAACCAGCAGAGAGAGGGATGTCTCTGTAAATACTTAATGTAAAACTTATCAGTCATTACAGCTGATAAATAGGTAGAAAATATCAGTTCAATTTGTCAAAATTTAGAAATGTTTATAACAAAAAATAACTTTCAATTTATTACTATGGGGAGGAACATAGTTTTCTTTAGGCACAAAATGTCATAATTTTCAAAAATAATCTCGACGAAAAGGAATGGAATTTTTTACCCCCAGAAAATAGTGTAGACACGAGATAGTTGAGATGAAAACTCACAGTTCTGGAAGAATCAATATGCTGATCTTTCTACTCCATCATTTTCTCTGTCGTAAGTGTAGAAAATCAGGCGGGAATTTATCAGCAAGAAATCTAATAAAGTGACAACACGTCGCTTAGTTTATTTCTTATTACAGCTGGGGAGAAGCCAAACGAAACATTTTAAACGAATCACATACGTTAACTGTTACCCCAGTTAACACCTAACTATTTCTCAGATATCCAGTGTAAGACCGCATACTGACTGAGTCGCAAGAAAAAAACAACACACACACACACCACATCATGACATCAACTTTTCGCTTGTGGAACAAGCTGTGTTTTAAACTAACCAAACACGGAGTGTTTGGTTAGTTTAAAACACAGCTTGTGGAGTGTTTAGTTACTTTAAAAAACTACTTGTGGAGTGTTTGGTTAGTTTAAAACACGGCTTGTGGAGTGTTTGGTTAGTTTAAAACACAGCTTGCGGAGTGTTTGGTTAATTTAAAACACAGCTTGTGGAGTGTTTATTTAGTTTAAAACACAGCTTGCGGAGTGTTTGGTTAGTTTAAAACACAGCTTGTGGAGTGTTTAGTTAGTTTAAATCACGGC
>NW_013687565.1:0-1176 GCF_000517525.1 Limulus polyphemus | reverse complement strand
ATGTTAATTTTTTAAGTAACGGTACACCTTTCTTGTATTTGTTAGTGTCAAAAGAACGCATAACCAATAGATCTTTTACAATATATCTCAACATTACGTATATTATATGTAAATTATTTGTTACATGGTCGTGTTTTGATACTCTATTAAAATGTATACATTTGTTAAATAGAGATTGTTGAAACACACGTAGTTGTGTTTAATAAAGATTACTGAGAACGTTGTACACCAGGACTTTAATTGTTAAATATGAAGTGATGAGAACGTTGTACATCAGGACTTTAATTGTTAAATATGAAGTAATGAGAACGTTGTACACCAGGACTTTAATTGTTAAATATGAAGTAACGAGAACGTTGTACACCAGGACTTTAATTGTTAAATATGAAGTAACGAGAACGTTGTACACCAGGACTTTAATTGTTAAATATGAAGTAACGAGAACGTTGTACACCAGGACTTTAATTGTTAAATATGAAGTAATGTGAACGTTGTATACCAGGACTTTAATTGTTAAATATGAAGTAATGTTAACGTTGTACACCAGGACTTTAATTGTTAAATATGAAGTAATGAGAACGTTGTACACCAGGACTTTAATTGTTAGATATGAAGTAATGAGAACGTTGTACATAAGAACTTTAATTATTAAAACTGAAGTAATGAGAACGTTGTACACCAGGACTTTAATTGTTAAATATGAAGTAATGTGAACGTTGTACACCGGGACTTTAATTGTTAAATATGAAGTAATGAGAACGTTGTACACCAGGACTTTAATTGTTAGATATGAAGTAATGAGAACGTTGTACATCAGGCTAATGTACAGGTTTCTCGTTACTTCAGTTTTAATAATTAAAGTTCTAATGTACAGGTTTCTCGTTACTTCAGTTTTAATAATTAAAGTTAACTTTAATTATTAAAACTAAGTAATGAGAAACCTGTACATTAGAACTTTAATTGTTAAAACTAATGAAAAACCTGTACATCGGGACTTTAATTATTAAAACTGAAGTAATAAGAAACCTGTACATTAGAACTTTAATTGTTAAAACTGAAGTAACGAGAAACCTGTACATTAGAACCTTTTATTATTAAAACTGAAGTAACGAGAAATCATGTACATTAGAACTTTAATTGTTAAACCTGATGGAATGAGAAACCTGTACATTAGAA
>NW_013687564.1:0-1176 GCF_000517525.1 Limulus polyphemus | reverse complement strand
GCGTTCTAGAGTTTATACTAAAACTTCGATCTTCAATGCTAATTATGGGTCGTGTCGCCAAGGGGCGTTCTAGAGTTTATACTAAAACTTCGATCTTCAATGCTAATTAAGGGGCGTTCTAGGGGCGCGAACAAACCTCCATTATCCGCTATATCTAATTGCAGACTAACAGCACAACATATTTAAACGTCTTGAGGTCCGTTTCTCAATACGACGTGAATTGTCAAATATCATACCGTACTGATCAGGGAAAGGCCGTACTCTAAAATCACGTTATGTCTACCGTACATTATAAAATAAGGAGCAAAAAACGCGATTTACATAAGTTCAATTACGGCATATACACACATTTCAATTAAGTAGTAACTAGATAATAACCAGTTTTTGGTAAGAATATTCATTCCAATATAGCTTGTATATCACCGACTTATGGTCACAACACGTGCAATTTTACATACATATACACGTACACATATCTAAGAAAGATGCAATGGTCACAACACGTGCAATTTTACATACATATACACGTACACATATCTAAGAAAGATGCACCATGAACGGAAAGAAACCCCACCCTAAGAAAATTCTTGCGGCGCCAATGTAATAAGTCGTATCAAAGTAGTTTAAATGTAACCGGAAACAGATGTTGTATAAAGGTTTTCTGCGCAATACTGCGCTATGAAGCAGGATGGCCGACTCCAAGATCACAGGGTAATCCTATTTGTCATTTCCAATGACATTAACGGCCTTGCATTCACAGATAAAAGATTTGATTATTCCCGCGCGTAAAATCAAATATTTATTAACGGTCCAGTCGATTCTATTAAATCACGTTTCTGTCTTTCCGTATTTAAGACACTTAGCTAAAAAAGAAAGAAAGAGAGATAAGATAACAACAAAAAAAGTAAAAGTTTGGATGTTATATTGTTCTCAACGTCCTGTAACTATTAAGTTAAAAGATACAAGTCAAATAATAACATTTTGGTTATTTTATTATTTTCAACTTTCTATCACTCTTACATACTAGAACAGAAACACGGCCAGTCAAAGTTTGGTTCTTAGTTTGTTTACAGCTTTCTGCCACTGTTATATTAGAACAGAAACACGACCAGTCAAAGTTTGGTTCTTAGTTTGTTTACAGCTCTCTGCCACTGTTATAGTAGAACAGAAACACAA
>NW_013687563.1:0-1176 GCF_000517525.1 Limulus polyphemus | reverse complement strand
GTTGTATAGGATAGTTATGTGACTTGTGTTGGTTGTATAGGATAGTTATATGGCTTGTGTTTGTTGTATAGAATGGTTATATGTCTTGTGTTGGTTGTATAGGATAGTTATATGGCTTGTGTTTGTTGTATAGAATGGTTATATGTCTTGTGTTGGTTGTATAGGATGGTTATATGTCTTGTGTTTGTTGTATAGGATGGCTATATGACTTGTATTGGTTGTATATGATAGTTATATGGCTTGTGTTGGTTGTATAGGATAGTTATGTGACTTGTGTTGGTTGTATAGGATGGCTATATGACTTGTATTGGTTGTATAGTAAAATACAATAAATTATAATACAAATAACGTGAAGTTTTAAAGCTAGGATATGTTAGTGTAAACTTCCCTTTACTTCCAGGCTTCGGACGATCGGGCTACTAAGGCTATCTCTGAACTGAAGATCACGAAGGACCACCTCACCGAAGAACAAGAACGCGTCGTTAAGATTGAATCCATCAAGAAAACTCTAGAGATTGAAGTGCGAAACCTGCAGATTCGTATTGAAGAAGTGGAAGCCAACGCGCTGGCAAGCAGCAAGCGCGTGATTGCTAAGCTAGAAACAAGAGTAAGTTACAGTTCAGAATGTTGACTGTTATTGTCAGTACACATTGTAAGCCAATGAGATAAGATCATCAGTACACATTGTAAGCCAATGAGATAAGATCATCAGTACACTGTTCCTATCATCTAGTCGTATCTGTCACCAATAGGACGACACTGTTCCTATCATGTAGTCGTATCTGTCACCAATAGGACGACACTGTTCCTATCATGTAGTCGTATCTGTCACCAATAGAACGACGCTGTTCCTATCATGTAGTCGTATCTGTCACCAATAGGACGACACTGTTCCTATCATGTAGTCGTATCTGTTACCAATAGGACGACACTGTTCCTATCATGTAGTCGTATCTGTTACCAATAGGACGACACTGTTCCTATCATATAGTCGTATCTGTTACCAATAGGACGACGCTGTTCCTATCATGTAGTCGTATCTGTTACCTACAGGACGACACTGTTCCTATCATGTAGTCGTATCTGTCACCAATAGAACGACACTGTTCCTATCATCTAGTCGTATCTTTTACCAATAGGACGACACTGTTCCTATCATGTAGTCGTATCTGTTAC
>NW_013687562.1:0-1177 GCF_000517525.1 Limulus polyphemus | reverse complement strand
GTATTTTACAGTTGGTACTGGCAGTATTTATAGGCCCACTCCTACCATAAATGAGTATGTTAGAATAAAAAATCCAGTTTTGAATTACGTTTATGCCAGATTTGGTAAAGGCAGTATTTAGAGATTTACTCCTCCCACCATTTGAGATTATGGATGACAAGTTCCCATCGAAGCACGTGCATGTTAAGTATCGCAGAATGTGAAAGTTAAGTCCCTTTAACATGTAGAATATGTCTCATAAAACTAAAATATTTTGTAATTAAGTTGGTACAGCAGAATTCGATAAACGAGTAACAAGTTTCTTAAAACAAGTATTGACAAATCAAATCATTTCAAGAACATGTTCATGAAATATAATTACTAACAATTAATTTAATATATATATATATACATAATGACAGCTTCGCTGCGATGTTAAGTAAAAGGAACGCAAAGATCCGCTAAATCTTCAGTAGGCCTTTGTTTTTATTTTATATCCTGCAGTAAGAAGATTTGAAATAAATTAATAGTTAATAAATTTCCTTTTATTCTTTTAGCAACATTTATATCTTGTAGTAAAAAAATGACATAAGATACTTTATTCAGACATCAAGATGGCCTCACTTAACATATGGGAAGGTTTTAGCCCTCTAGTGGACGAATTATGATAATACGGTGAAAAATAATATTTTCTTTAAATTTCTTACTTAAATACATATACATGGCACAAAAAATATTTTTGTGAAATGTATTTTAGTAAGTTATAAGTGGGTACGTTACCTAGAAGTAACATTGTTTAATTGCGGACCCCCCCCCCAAAAAAAAATTAAACTGTCACCTGGTAGTAAGATCAGATTTAACCACAGAACTGAAGTGTATTGGGCAACAATGATTGATTTCTTACACTGTGCAATAGAGGGTTGATCGTATGAAGATTCGAAGTTAAAGACTGTTTTCTAATATCTATCTTAATTTATGTAAATCTTATTCATAGGGTACTGTGGGTATTTCATATTTAAATATTGTTTTTGTCACTATTAACATCTATGCAAAAAGTGATGTAATTATAAAAAAAAAATAGCCAAGGAAAAATTTTTCATTTTTAAGTCGGACGTTTCGCTCATACAACGAAGGGCAATAATGCTTTTGACAAGGAAAACTCAATCAATTTTTACCACGCCCCCCCCCCCCACCCACT
>NW_013687561.1:0-1177 GCF_000517525.1 Limulus polyphemus | reverse complement strand
AATGCAGTAAAAACAGTAAAAAAAAGTTGTTCAATCTTGAATAACAGAGCTAACCAAATTAACGCTTGAACCGAAACAAAAGATCACAAGTTTCGGAAAAGGTCGAAAAAGTTTCAACGACTCTCACCCCACCCCCCAAAAAAAACAACAACCAATAACGGAAGCGGATGATATTTTTATCTAATCATATGATAAATTAGTAATTAATAACAGAGCTACTAAACAAAAAACTTACAAATCTTTATCAAATATTTAGATTTTGTTTCCGGTACACATATTTTTGTATGATAAACTAAACTCGTTACTATGACTGACTATCCTTTTTGTTTCTTCAGCGTTTATTCTAGAAAAGGCCTAGGCTGAATTTAAAGTGAGCCTTATCATTTAAACAGATTGGACAGATGTTAATTAAGTCCGATTGAATTGGTAGAAGAAACCTTGCGGAGATTATCGAAAAGATAAAAGTCTATACCAAGGCCGGTGCCAAAATATCGCAAGAATACAATAGTAGCAGTTTATAAGAAGTAATACAATTATTATAATCTTATTTACATTGGGTACTCGGCGTTAAAAGATAAAGGTACACAATAACACATGATCATAAAGTAAAATGTAACAGTGGTTGACACAAACTCCGTGATCACTGGTTCGGAATAAGCCTAATTCATAGGAATCTCGAAAACGAGGCTAGGTAAGCGACCTCTACACGTGCCATAGCCTGACGCGAAAATCGTGTCTAAAATAAACTTACATTGGTGAATCCCGAAATCTATAAATGATTCACGAACCTCGACTGAAAGGGGAAAAGAATTTATCCCACTGTTATGACGTGTTCAGCCTAATTCTGATAGAAATGTCTGGAAAGGACGATTTATATAAATAACGTGTAAAATCAGTTCACAGAATTCTATACTAAAGGTTTTTGAAAGATCGCAAGATATAATTTGTTAATGAGGAAATTTATGGCAATATTTAGGATTTTTTTTTATGAAACAGAGGTACGATAATGATTATTTCTGGTCATTGCTGTATTTCATGTTACGCAAACTAGACAGCTATCTAGGGATTCGCGCATGCGCACTGTGGATTGAAAGTTCCTTAAGAAATGTATAGCTTCGATAGTTAAAATCTAACAACTAGCAAACAGCGGAATGACCGTTATATTGTATAACAGGAT
>NW_013687560.1:0-1177 GCF_000517525.1 Limulus polyphemus | reverse complement strand
TTATATTTAATGACATTTCAAGTCATTTTTTTCCTTGCCACTCATTAAACTTTAGTTTTTTGTTACTTTCATAATCAAATTGTATCAATGTTGTTTCATGAAAGTTTGAGTTCAGTTATTCATGAATTTCAACTAAAACAAAGCACAGAGTAAAAGATAATCACTTTTAACAATAACTGTATAAATCATAATTTTACTTTTTAAATTCTAAAAAATTTCTCAGATATAAACTTAACAGGGTACTCCAGTTTTTCTATTTTTTATTTATCCTAACTTTAATTCAAAGTGTAAAAGTAAATAAATAAATTAAACAAATTTCGGCACGCTGAAGATGATTTATCTTTTCCCAATCCTTCACACAAATACTCCTGAGATACAAACATAACACAGATACTCAAGTTTTGTACTTTTTTAATCATCCGATAGTTCTAAATACAAAAGCAAGTATAGGTTCCTCGGTATAGATGAACAAAACAAGTCTGGACTTGCTAAAGATTGGTTTCGGGTATCAAGAGTTTTGTATGCTGTAATGTTTCATTTGTATCTTTATCTGGCAATTGTATCAGATAGTGCACATGGAAATGTCCACAAACTCTGTTGTCGGTCCTCTGTGATTTCTCATTATAAATTGGACATTGTTGAAGATTAAGTGACACCACTTTATTCCAGTATCGATAAGAAGCTGCCTTGTTTAAAAGTTTTGGTAGAAAGTAGTTCTGATGACTCAGTTTGTTTGTTTTAGCAGTTCAGATAACATGATTATAGAGGGTGAGTTGTTAGCTGTCTGGTGTGTCAAATAGTAGTAGCAAATGTAGCTGTGACATCACAAAAAACAACCCTGTAAATTTTTAACAGAATTAGTAAAATACTCAAACAACAGATTTAAAATAAGTTAATATACCACGAGATTAGTAGAGTCACAGCCTTAGAGCATGTTGGATAGAACATCTTCAGAATATCAATAATCCACTTAAAGCAGCCACATGATGATGGCTGGTGTTAAGTATGGATTGTTTAATCTCTAATAAAAAGTTCTAAAGCTTTTTTAAGATATTTAAGGACTACTGACTTCCTATATTCACTTACTATTTTTTAAATCCTATACAGAGTAGTGTAGCTAATTTTCTGTAAGTACACCAAAATTCCCATTCTATAGTTTACAGTATTTAGTGTGAAG
>NW_013687559.1:0-1177 GCF_000517525.1 Limulus polyphemus | reverse complement strand
CTACTCTACTTCCTCTACAGTCCTATGTCTTACATTAAACAATACTCTACTTCCTCTAGATGTACCGAAAGTGAGTGTTGCCATTCCTAGACACTTAAGTGACGCGATTGTAAAAATGGGACATGATATTTTTTTGGAATGTCACGTCAACGCCAATCCCCCGGTATCGGAAGTTGGCTGGATCTTCGAGGGACGTGAGCTCCGTACAAACAAATCTGAGGGAATTATTGTCACCAACCACTCACTGGTTCTCCAGGGAGTCGATAGGAGCAAGAAGGGGAGCTACACGTGCACTGCCAGCAACGTGGAAGGACGAGGGAAGAGCGAGCCGTTGCTATTGTGTATTCAATGTAAGTAGTTTGGGATTAGATGTTGATATGAAACGGTGTATAACAACCCGGATAAATCTTTTTATAATACCTTACCAAGAATGTTTGTTGAACTGGAAGTACAAGTTTACAACTTTTACTGGCTATTATATAGATAAAGAAAACAACATCAAAATAAAAGACGAAGTTAAGATTATAACGTCATTAGTTTTAACTCTTTTTTTGAGGCGAGAACATGAGGAAAATCTAAAATGGCTGACACGTATTTATGTTGTTTTATGTTTATGCAAACGTCGCCATCTTTAGGCGTATGAGTAATTGACCTCAGATGTCTGGGGCTTGATGTAAAGATAAGATAAAATTTAGGCTAAACTTACAGAATAATGATGAATATTGTAAATATGTCATATAATAACATAACTTCTAACCTTGCGCATAATTAGATGTTTTTGTTATTCTATCACTTAATTTTCTCAAATTTTTTATGCATAATGTTAAGTTTGTCTGTCTGTTGGTAAACTGGGTATTTTTATTTTGATATTTTCGTATCGTATTAAAAACTGAACAACATGTTTTGGAACACATGATTGGCCAGGTCAGAGTCACCACATGTTTATGTGTAGTTTTCATTAATTCAGAACTGTTGACCAGAGGGAGTACAATCAGTCAATAACACTTGCTACATTCAATGGCTACACTAAATATCAGTTGAAAGTCAAAGTTAAATCACCCCCCTCACAGTTGTAAACAAAGAACACGTTCAGTGACACGTCGTGTCTTATAACATCCTACAGTTGTAAACAAAGAACACGTTCAGTGACATGTCGTGGCTTATAACATCCCTACAG
>NW_013687558.1:0-1177 GCF_000517525.1 Limulus polyphemus | reverse complement strand
TTTACGTTAGTAAGACTTCTCTATTTAACCCGAAACGTGTGTCTCAGTTTCCTGGACAGGTAAACACCAGCTTTACGTTAGTAAGACTTCTCTATTTAACCCGAAACGTGTGTCTCAGTTTCCTGGACAGGTAAACACCAGCTTTACGTTAGTAAGACTTCTCTATTTAACCCGAAACGTGTGTCTCAGTTTACTGGACAGGTAAACTCCAGCTTACGTTAGTAAGACTTCTCTATTTAACCCGAAACGTGTGTCTCAGTTTCCTGGACAGGTAAACACCAGCTTTACGTTAGTAAGACTTCTCTATTTAACCCTAAACGTGTTTCTCAGTTTCCTGGACAGGTAAACTCCAGCTTTACATTAGTAAGACTTCTCTATTTAACCCGAAACGTGTGTCTCAGTTTACTGGACAAGTAAACACCTTTAGATAAATGTAACCGTATCTCGTTGAGCACAATAATTTCGAAATGAAACAGGTCAGATCATTTCTATTTAAAATGACTTTAGATTTGTTGATTAAAACTGTCTTTCTACAGCTTTTCCGTGACGATCAAACAAAACTTTAACTAAGGTGTATAGAAATGCTATAACTATCTGATAAAAAAAAGAAAATAGTTCATTGTTTCAGTCTGACGCGCCACCTTGTGGTAGTGATCTCAGACAAAGATGTATATACAACGGAGCACGATCTATTGTACGCTAGATTATAAACGTGACTAGTTGTTGCTAACAACCAGTCGTATGTGTGTCGACAAGGAGATAACGTTTGTCGTGCGCCTGCGCCTAGGAATAATACATCTCCGGTCCTAAAATGTGCAACATTCAATCTGATAACAGCAGGATGTTAGAACTTGCCGATAGGGGCACACTCTGAGCAAAATGGCTCTGATTTCTGTCAGAAATGAAAGATAGAAACACAAAGGGAACAATACACGCTTAACCGGGATCTCCAGAACAGCATTCACTAGGCTGATAACCGCACAAAAAGGGATTATACAGGTAATATACGTCACTAACGATAGGAGTCGGTTACAGAGAAGAGCGAGAAATGGACAGCTAGTTTAACGTAGCAATTTTTATAGACTTTGGTTCAAGGCCAACAGTGGACGTGTAGTTAGGAAAGTAGAAACTATAATATAATGATTTTAGTCAAGTCTTTAATAAATCATTAATAGTT
>NW_013687557.1:0-1177 GCF_000517525.1 Limulus polyphemus | reverse complement strand
AATTTAGTAAACTTCCTTTCATAAAATAATAGTTTAGTATATTTGCCCTATATTTCGGTTCGTTTATTATGTAAATATGATTCCTTGAAATCCATTGAAACATGCATAAGAAAATCCCCCCCCCCCCGATGGTAAAGGTAATTGTTTGTAACTTTAGAATTCAGGGTTCGATCTCCATGGTAGGTAAATTACACATAGCTAGCTTTGTGCTCTACGAGTAAACAAACAAAGAAACACACGTGATTAATTTAAAACCCACGAGTAAAAGCGCTTCCTAATCGTTTTCTCACTTCACGACCTCTTATTGGCCGACGTACCCTCAGCACGTTAGAACGTGATATCTTTAGGGTGACGTGTCGTGAAGTAGGATGGTGTTTCGTGATATTACAATACATATATATATATATATATAAGTGCGTGCAAAATTCCTAATGTATTACACTCGAAGTCTATTGCTTACAGCGGTACGTTTACTTGCTATCAAAACACGCATTTATCCTGTCATTGGTAAGTCGTTGGGTCGTGAAAACACGTCAATATTATTTCATTTTATTGGAAATATAACACTAGTATTTTAACTACTGCTCTTAATGTCATTGAGTAATCCTATCAATAAATATGGTATCTTAATGTCATTGAGTACTAGTGTTATGTTTCTATAAATATATCTTTATTATACAGTTAGTACTAGTGTTATGTTTCTATAAATATGTTTTCATTATACAGTTATTACTGGTGTTATGTTTGCACAAGAAATATGTTTTTCTAATATAGTTAGTATTTGTGTTATGTTTCTATAAATATATCTTTATTATACAGTAAGTACTGGTGTTATGTTTGTATAATTATATATTTATTATACAGTTAATAGTGGTGTTGTGTTTGTATACATATGTTTTTATTATACAGTTAATAGTGGTGTTGTGTTTGTATACATATGTTTTTATTATACAGTTAATAGTGGTGTTGTGTTTGTATACATGTGTTTTTATTATACAGTTAATAGTGGTGTTGTGTTTGTATAAATATGTTTTTATTATACAGTTAATAGTGGTGTTGTGTTGTATAAATATGTTTTTGTTATACAGTTAATAGTGGTGTTGTGTTTCTATACATATGTTTTTATTATACAGTTAATAGTGGTGTTGTGTTTCTATACATATGTTTTTATTATACA
>NW_013687556.1:0-1177 GCF_000517525.1 Limulus polyphemus | reverse complement strand
GGACATATTTCAGTGAACAGATATATCGAAACTTGAATGACTTAGCTCTTTTCTATATAGTTATGTTTACATTTATGTTTGATAAAAGTAAATTTTAGAAGAACAAATTGATTGAGCAGGTTTTAAGTGAGTGTAATGTTGTTCTAAGCTGAGACCCATGACACAATAGTGTAGAGAATGTATAAACACCTTATTAAAATCAGAACTGTTCATGTGTTTGTGCTTTCTTAGGGAAAGAGTGTTCTTATCGGAAAGCCAGGAAAGTCCAGAATTCTGGAAAGCTTTAGGTGGCAAGGAGGATTATACAATGAACAAAGGTTATCAGGTTCGTTCTGAATAGACGCAAATGTCTAGAAACTTTAATATAAAAACAAAAACTTGGTAATCAGAACATATCATTTCTAACACTTGGTTAATCACCCTTCATTCTTTCTTTAATTATCAAATCCATAATTAGATCCTAATTACATACCCTGCTTTGTAGGAGTTAATAATTGAATCATTTAACTGATTAAGTACTCGTATCTCTAAATTGAAAGCCAAAAGCCTAGAAGAAAGAGGAAATATGTCCTATTTCAGGGTTTCTTATCCCTATTCTTGAGCAAGATTCTTAATACAAAGTAGACCTTGTACATCATCAGACAGTTTCTAGTTACCTTAGAAAAAAATTGTGATAATCGAGCAGGCTAACTATGAGTGATAAGTGCTGACACATAATTTACCATCTTTATAATAAGATGATATCTTTTATTTGTATGAAACTGTCAATATATTAACTAATATCTGTTTTATTTGTATAATACTGTCAATATATTAACTAATATCTGTATTATTTGTATGATACTGTCAATACATTAATCAATATCTGTTTTATTTGTATGATACTGTCAATATATTAATTAATATCTGTATTATTTGTATGATACTGTCCATATACTAACTAATATCTGTTTTATTTGTATGATACTGTCAATATATTAATTAATATCTGTATTATTTGTATGATACTCTCCATATACTAACTAATATGTGTTTCATTTGTATAATACTGTCAATATACTAACTAATATCTGTATTATTTCTATGATACTGTCAATATATTAACTAATATCTGTTTTGTTTGTATAATACTGTCAATATATTAACTAATATCTGTATTATTTGTATGTTACTGTCC
>NW_013687555.1:0-1177 GCF_000517525.1 Limulus polyphemus | reverse complement strand
CATGCGCCACCAAGTCATTCAGTAACTACAGTCAACATGCGCCACCAAGTCATTCAATGATCACAGTCAACATGCATCACCAAGTCATTCAGTGACTGCAGTCAACATGCGCCACCAAGTCATTCAATGATCACAGTCAACATGCATCACTAAGTCATTCAGTGACCACAGTCAACATGCGCCACCAAGTCATTCAATGCTCACAGTCAACATGCATCACCAAGTCATTCAGTGACCACAGTCAACATGCGCCACCAAGTCATTCAATGATCACAGTCAACATGCATCACTAAGTCATTCAGTGACCACAGTCAACACACGCCACCAAGTCATTCAATGATCACAGTCAACATGCATCACTAAGTCATTCAGTGACCATAGTCAACACGCGCTACCAAGTCATTCAGTAACTAAATCAATACGCACTACGAAGTCATTCAGTAACTACAGTCAATACGCGCTACGAAGTCATTCAGTAACTACGGTCAATACGCGCTACCAAGTCATTCAGTAACTGCAGTCAATACGCGCCACCGAGTCATTCAGTAACTGCGGTCAATACGCGCCACCAAGTCATTCAGTGACCACAGTGACCACACGCACTACTCTAAGCACCAACGAATTTGTCTTGTTTTTTCTTGACATTCAATATTATTAAGTGGTTCTCATACAGTTATCGGTAAGTTTGAAGATAATGAAAGTATCGTCAATTAGAGCGGTCTCAAAAAATGAAAATACAACTTGACTCCAGAAAATGAGGTTCGATCTTAGTGTATGTATCCTTTAAAGTATATTACCGACATGTCTTGTGACCCAGTGCTTAAAGTATATTACCGACAAATCTTGTGACCCCGTGCTTAAAGTATATTACCAACATATCTTGTGACACAGTGTTTAAAATATATTGCCGACATGATACACTGTTAAAAGTATATTGTCGACATGTGTTGTGACCCAGTGTTTCAAGTATATTACCGACATGTTTAGTGACACAGTGTTTAAAGTATATTACCGACATGTCTTGTGACCCAGTGTTTAAAGTATATTACCGACATGATACACTGTTAAAAGTATATTGTCGACATGTCTTGTGACCCAGTGTTTAAAGTATATTACCGACATGTCTTGTGACCCAGTGTTTAAAGTATATTACCGATATGTCTTATGACACAGTGTT
>NW_013687554.1:0-1177 GCF_000517525.1 Limulus polyphemus | reverse complement strand
ACGTAAGATTCTACTTCACATGATCTAGACATTTAAATAAATTTAGTTTGGCAAACCTACCTTAAGACTAAAAACAATACCTTAAACTCAAACAACCTTGCATCCATAATATAGTTAAAAGTAACCCGTAACTCTCATGCAACATAGCACAATTTTAACTCGTACACAGATAGAAACATATATATCTATAATATATACATAATACACGTTGCTACTCCTACAAGTACCAACACACTAACAGCAAGGGCCACAGTGCTGAAACAATGATTAGTTGTACATAAACCAAATATAGTAATCAGAATATGAAATGAAAAACCATTTGAATAACAACTTTTAACCCCTTGTTGTCAGTATGAGAGATACAATCAACCCATATAGACCCAGGACCTCAGCAAAAATGAGGATTAGAATCATGCCAACAAACAGACGAGGTTGTTGTGCTGTTCCTCTAACACCAGCATCTCCTACTATACCTATAGCAAATCCAGCTGCAAGTCCACTAAGCCCAACACTAAGTCCAGCTCCCAGGTGCAAGAAACCACTGCAAAGATAATAAAAAACTTATACAGGAATTCTGAATTGATAACACACTGCATCATATTTGTAGTTTAACATTTGAATAACTGTAAACAGAAGCCAAAAACATAGTTTTCAAACAATGCAGAAATTTATTACAAACAGTTAAGTATCTATGATAGAAAGTTGAACTTATTTACATTTTTGTTTGGAATACCTCATGACAAATATTTTTTTTCCATATAGTTATACCAGAATTCAGACCTCAAAAGTACCAAACTGAAACTATGACACTGTAAAACCAAAACCAATGAACTACAAATAAAGATATATAAAACTGTTACTAATGTGTATGCTGAAATGTTATGTAATTGATACTAGTAAGGAGTAAACTATGCTTGTAACAGTTTTAAAACAATAATATTGTACAACTATTTAAAGATAAATTTTTATATATTCAAGGTAAATATATTCCTTATAGAAAAGTGGAATTGCAAGTAAAAAACCAGGTTGGACCACATAGAGTACAAGAGATAAAATTAAAGAAAAACATAATAAATTTAAATTGACTGGTATGACAGGAGATCAAGAAGATTATAGAAGATCATGAAAGTTGGTGAAACAGGAAATTATGACATCAAAAAGGATGTATGAGAAAAAC
>NW_013687553.1:0-1177 GCF_000517525.1 Limulus polyphemus | reverse complement strand
AAATGATTATGGAACTTCTTGCCATTCTTCAGACTTAGATCATTTCTCACTTTTAGTACGAGGCAAATTGGTCATGATCCTTTCCAATAATATGACTGTTGTCTCTTACATCAGTTGACAAAGAGGGCACCCATTTCATGTTCACTTTGTTTTTGAATGTTAGAACTATTGTTCTGAGCCCATTCACATCACACACACCTACTAGCATGTTGTGTCCTGGCACCCTCGATCTGCAATATAATTCAGGAAGAATCTTGTTATGCTGAGACAAGGGACTACTCCATGGGCAAAACAACTGAGGATCTACACAACCACAAAGATGTCCAGAAATGAGTACCACACTGGGTGTTGACTGAAGGCATCTATGACCAAAGCCAAATGATGTGGAACCAGGGACCAAAAGAGGGGTAGCTTGGAATTGAGGCTGGTGGCGATTGGTCCAACCTTTACCTTTATGCTTTTCCTTCTATATGTCTCCTCCCTGAGTTCTATCCATTATCCAAATGACTCCTTGTTGTCAAGGTTGAGCAGGCCAGATGTGATGAGAAGGGCTAAGGTGATAAGTGAAGAAGGGTAAGAACTGGAAGGTTGGTGTTGTTGAAGCAGAGAGTGGGCGAGACGAATTGGTAATGGACACAGATTGTGTGAAGCTGGAGTGTAGCAGTGGTGGGATGACTGCCATTTGTCCAGTCTCTTGTGAGGTAGTCCAGACTCTTCACATGTGTGTATCATCTTCTTTCCCATTCTGTTCCAATGGCAAAAAAATGCACATTTCTCTTAACACATCATTAAGAATGAAGTCTCTGCATCATGATTACCTCTCTTCCCATCCCAGTATTCCACATGTCTCAAAATGTTTACCTGGCTGTTTTACAATGGTTTCTCTGTGTCTACCTTGCTGATTTTTGAACAATACCTTCCATTTTTCCCATTCCTGTAGTGTTTTCCTCTCTTTCTTGTTATGCTCCTTTTGTCTACCTCATCCTAAGCCCCTTTTTGATTGGGACCTCAATGTAGTTCTCTATGCCCTTACCCACCATCTTTTTGAACTCTTGGCTGCCTGTTCCTTTTACCTCTTGTTCATGAAGACTTCACAGTGTTTTGCATAGTAAATATGTCTTTCCCAGACCAAACCAACTCATGGAGGATTATGAGTAAAGCAGTGTTGGGATAACTG
>NW_013687552.1:0-1177 GCF_000517525.1 Limulus polyphemus | reverse complement strand
GCTTTGCGCGAAATACAAAACAAACCAAACAAACAATCCTTAGAATGAATACTATTTACAATAGCTTCCCAGAAACGTAGATTATGTGTTGTTTTCAAAGGTAATCGTTAACATTTTTAGCTATATACGATAAGTAATTATTCTTTATGTATTTAAACTGTCTCAAGAGCTGCCTAAGTGCCCTAAACTGGCTCATCATATTTCTAAACAAGATGGAAGAAAGCACTGGGAAGTTAAAATACGTTAACGACATTGAAACAATTTTTCGTGGGGTGCTGAAAACCACTGAACAAAAATGTAGCCCTGTATATGATGGAAACCACCCATTCGTTTACTGTTGTGTTTGTTTTAGAGCAAAGCCACATTGGGCTATCTGCCGTGTCCACTGCGGGGAATCGAGCCACGAATTTTAGCACTGTTACGTTAAACAGCGTTAATGAAATGAATCAAGCATCGAAACGTGCAGATATGTTTAACTCCGATCGGTGAAATAAATACGAATTTAAATAAAATAATATGTTTATTTGTAATCATGCTTAATTTATTCGTTAAGTACTGGGTCTATTGAACCAGATATCAAGAGGAGTTAATAAAAACTACCATTTATTCAACAAAAAAAATTAAACTGCACTCCCTGATACAGTGTTTAAAACAAGCTTATGATATAATGTTGAAACCGAAAATTCAATTAGGCTACCCGACACTACAAGTGTTTTCAACCTCGGCACTACGAACAGACTTTTTTTCCTGAAATGGTCGACATCATTTATTTTTCACCATAAACTTCTTGAAAATACCTCGAAACGGCATTTCAAGATGAACAGAATTATTCCTTATACAACAATATACAGTTGTCGCATCCACCTGGCGACAAACACGCGACATAAAACAAGAACAGTACAAATCATCACTCCTTCTCTTACACCACAAGCAGGTACTAAGTGCCCCGAATTTCAGGTCACGGGGCATCCCTAACACCCATGGTTTCGCGCCCTGGACTTGCTGTAGTAAAAGTTTAAAAATACGTTTGAGAACGTCGACTGATTAGTTTGGTTTGTAGACAAAAAAAAAATTCAAATGTTAGTCAATAATCTAAGATATTTTTTTTATTTAAATTCCCTTCACTGGAAAAGTTTCTTGCAGTGTTTAAAAATCATTATGTTTGTAAATAAGTTCG
>NW_013687551.1:0-1177 GCF_000517525.1 Limulus polyphemus | reverse complement strand
CATATGCATACCACACGCACATTTGTATATACATCATGTATATAAGTGTAAACCACATTATCTGTCTACTGAGAAGCAAATGTAGAAAAAAAAGTTATATCTTAATTTTAACTATAATCTAACCCACTGTTGAAATAATTTATTTTAACTCACATTTTAAACGTATGGCAGTATTGCCTCTAATATATGCATGACGCTATACCGTACCTAAGAAATGTAGTTGTCATTGATTTCTTATATTAGTGCAAAGATACACAGTGGGCTATCTGCACTCTGTCCACGACCGGGAATCAAACCCCGGATTTTTGCGTTGTACCTAAAACAATTTAAGAAATGAATATCACACAAAAAATCGAAAGTGTAGGGAGTTTGATTTGACAAATTAAAAGAAAAATAAAAGGAAGAAGAAACTGCTATATCTGTATGTTCGTTACCCAAACATGAATCATGATTATAAAGTACAAGAAACTATTATTAAATAGAGTATAAAAAGTATTTTGAAAATAGGTATAAATAGTGTTCTAGTGTATGTTTTTTTTTAATTTAAACTTTTGCATTGTTTCGTCATAGGGAGTTTTGATGCCACGACATGATTGTCATTATAAAATTTAATTGGAAATTTTCTTATTTCTTGGCATAACAAGAAGAACAAGATGTGAGAAAGCGACTAAATTGTAGTATGTATTAAATCTATGGTGCTTACAAGCCCACGTGAAATTTTATTCCATTTTTAAGCTATTTATTTTCAGACTATTAACAATCCTTTGTTTGGTATAAACAACGGTTTAGCGGATCTAGATCGTAATTCAAAAACTGATTAGCGAGAGTGAAAATTGAACTGATTAATGCGAATAAAGATAGTTCTAACCGAAAAGAAATGACAATGAGATCAAGATTACTAACAAAAGCTTGTCGAAACGTTGTACAATTGCTTTGTTATCTAAAAGTGAGTTCCTCGTCATCAAATTTAAATTCAATGAGTTAATTAGTTTGCTTTCATACAAATGACCTGAAAATAAAATTAGAGTGAGGAGATCAAATGAGAAAAACAGTCAGTTAAACAATAAGCTCTAATGAAGAAATTTACTATCAATAAATATAATTCAATGCGAATGTATTTTTATTGCGGTTTTCTATTTAGTAGCTCTTTAATCCGATGACGAGGAACCCCACTTTG
>NW_013687550.1:0-1178 GCF_000517525.1 Limulus polyphemus | reverse complement strand
CAGGGAGATGTTTACGTGAGATGTATAGATATCCGTGTCTTAGACAGGGAGATGTTTACTGTGAGATGTATAGATATCCATGTCTTAGACAGGAGATGTTTACAGTGAGATGTATATCTAGCTTAAAACTATACGAGAAGAAACGTTGTTTTGGCTTATATTTATCTACTGTTACAGATCTAGCTTAAAACTATACGAGAAGAAACGTTGTTTTGGCTTATATTTATCTACTGTTACAGATCTAGCTAAAAACTATACGAGAAGAAACGTTGTTTTGGCTTATATTTATCTACTGTTACAAATCTAGCTACAACTATACGAGAAGAAACGTTGTTTTGGCTTATATTTATCTACTATTACAGATCTAGCTAAAAACCAACAAAGTACAAGCCGATTGTGTCGAGCTTATTTAAATTCGTTTCATCTAGAGACGTTCATGCAAAAATGAATTTCTTATAGGTTATTGATCGAGTAATAAGATATGGATATCTATACATCTCACCGTAAACATCTCCCTATCTAAGACATGGATATCTATACATCTCACTGTAAACATCTCCCTGTCTAAGACATGGATATCTATACATCCTGTAACAGTAAATAATGATAAACCGAAACAATATAGAATATGTATTTTTGTACCATTTCCTTAGAATTCTGTAACAGTAGGTAAGTCGATCTAATATTTATTTTTGTACCTAATATATTCCAAGAAATATTTATTCATTGATAAAAACCTGTAAAGTGTGTACAACATAGCTCTTCACGGACCGAAACCAGTATTGTGTGTTTAGAATGTAGTTCTTCAGTGACAGAAACTTGTATTGTGTGTTTAGAATGTAGTTCTTCAGTGACAGAATCTTGTACTATGTGTTTAGAATGTAGTTTATAGTGACAGAAACGTCTACTGTGTGTTTAGAATGTAGTTTATAGTGACAGAAACTTGTACTCTGTGTTTAGAATGTAGTTTATAGTGACAGAAACGTCTACTGTGTGTTTAGAATGTAGTTTATAGTGACAGAAACTTGTACTGTGTGTTTAGAATGTAGTCTTAAGTTGCAGAAACGTCTACTGTGTGTTTAGAATGTAGTTACTGTGTGTTTAGAATGTAGTTTATAGCGACCGAAACCTGTACTGTGTGTTTAGAATGTAGTTCTTTAGAGTGTGTTTCGAGTGTA
>NW_013687549.1:0-1178 GCF_000517525.1 Limulus polyphemus | reverse complement strand
AACTTTGTGTAACAGATCAGCTTTACTAGACATAACCTAATGTAACAGATCAGTTATAACAGACATAACTTTGTGTAGCAGATCAGCTTTACTAGACATAACCTAATGTAACAGATCAGTTATAACAGACATAACTTTGTGTAACAGATCAGCTTTACTAGACATAACCTAATGTAACAAATCAGTTATAACAGACATAACTTTGTGTAACAGATCAGCTTTACTAGACATAACCTAATGTAACAGATCATCTTTACTGGAAATAACTTTGTGTAACAGATCAGCTATACTAGACATAAACTGGTTTAACAGATCAGATATACTAGACATAAACTGGTGTAACAGATCAGATATACTAGACATAAACTGGTGTAACAGATCAGATATACTAGACATAACTTTGTGTAACAGATCAGCTTTACTGGGCATAACCTAATGTAACAGATCAGTTATAAGAGACATAAACTGGTGTAACAGATCAGATATACTAGACATAACCTAATATAACAGATCAGTTATAACAGACATAACTTTGTGTAACAGATCAGCTTTACTAGACATAACCTAATGTAACAGATCAGTTATAACAGACATAACTTTGTGTAACAGATCAGCTTTACTAGACATAACCTAGTGTAACAGATCAGTTATAACAGACATAACTTTGTGTAACAGATCAGCTTTACTAGACATAACCTGGTGTAACAGATCAGATATACTAGACATAACCTGGTGTAACAGATCAGATATACTAGAAATAACCTGGTGTAACAGATCAGATATACTAGAAATAACCTGGTGTAACAGATCAGCTTTACTGAGCTCACTGTGGTATAATCTATATGTATGTGTGTTGACAGGTTTATGTATTACAGATATATAACATTCCTGAATAATACAATCTGCAGATATATTGATTACAAGAGAACCAGCTGCATCTAAATATACATATATGTAGTATTCGAAAAAACTCAGATGTATGAATCTTTAAATGTAAATAAAATTTATGAAACTTCAGCTAGAGTGTTTATCAACCTCTAACGTGACATAGAATAGTACTCTTTAGTAATTATATACATACAGTCTGTAACTATCTTAGTAATATTCAACAATAAAACTATTTGTTAACTTACAGTTAAAGTCTGTAACTATCTTAGTAATATTCAACAATAAAACTA
>NW_013687548.1:0-1178 GCF_000517525.1 Limulus polyphemus | reverse complement strand
GTATCACACATAGAGTTTATATGAAACACGTTGTATGTCCTAGTATTTCTTATTTTCATTTGCATATCACAGTCGTGTGTTTCTGGTGTTTCCTTTTGACGAAGTGTTAATTTTAGAAAAAAACAACAACAAACGCCTGTTTCTAGCCTAACCGAGGTATTTAATTACTTGTTTAAAATAATTTATATCTGAGTGTTTTATTTAACGTGAAGATTTAGACAGACACCTAGAAGTGAACATATATTCGAAATCCCATGTTTACATATGGTTACTGTTTTAATTATATTTTTACCACGAGTAAAACTGGTCAGACTCAAAGATCCCAGTTTTACGTCTCTGCGGCATTTTTTTTACATAATTTACATATGATTACGTAATCAGTGGTTGACTGGATAGTAAAGTCTGAATCTCTAAATTCAGTAATATCAACTCTAGGTTAATGCCACCTGATTTATAACGTTTGGCTTAGTTTGTGTGTCCTGCTGCTTGCCAAATTAGTGCCTGTGGGCCAACTAGAATGATTCTAAAGTGTGTTTGTTAAAAGCGTTAAATTGATGTTCATGTCATAATTGCATTAATTATGTCTAGCAATCTTTTAACTTGTTTTTAATTTAGGTACGTTAAATTAGTTTAAACATTTTAATTTTGTTTCGACATACTCACTTCATCAGCAATTTTTGGTGCATAATTTCTAACTTGTGTCAGCAAAGTTTTTATTTTTCTGCCACATAAAAATTCAGAACCCTGAAGATTGTTGTATGAAGTTGATAAGATATATTATCGATTTTCCCTTCGTATAAGTCAATTTTATTTAACGTACATTATTGATAATCACTCCTGAATATGGTTTCAGTTGTGAAGTGTGACTGATAATTCTAGAATAAAATATTTACAGTTGTGAAGTGTGACCGATAACTCTAGTACAAAATATTTACAGTTGTGATGTGTGACTGATAATTCTAGTATAAAATATTTACAGTTGTGATGTGTGACTGATAATTCTAATATAAAATATTTACAGTTGTAATGTGTGACTGATAATTCTAGTATAAAATATTTACTGACAATTCCAGTACAAAATATTTACAGTTGTAATGTGTGTGACTGATAATTCTAGTATAAAATATTTACAGTTGTAATGTGTGACGGATAATTCTAGTATAAAATATTTACAGTTG
>NW_013687547.1:0-1178 GCF_000517525.1 Limulus polyphemus | reverse complement strand
AGTATGAAAGGTATGCTCTGCTCACAGTAGTATGAAAGATATGCTCTGCTCACAGTAGTATGAAAGGTATGCTCTGCTCACAGTAGTATGAAAGATATGTTCCGCTCACAGTAGTATGAAAGATATGTTGTACTTAGCTCTACTTATAAATGTGTCCGTAGCGTAGATAATGTTGTGCCTAAAGACGTATACGTCCATAAGTTGTGTGAGTGTATATGCTCTATTTAAAGTTGTATCCATGGGTATGTTCTGGCCAAAGTTGTATCAGAAAATATGCTCTGCCTAAATATGTAGCTAAGGATATGTTCTGCCCAGAACTGTGTTCATGAAAAAGAGCTTCTCCAAGAATACCACCCTGGGCGGAGCTTATTCATGGACACAAACTTAGGCAGAGCAAACACATAGATACAGCTTTGGGCAGAACATTTTCACGAACACAGTTCTGGGCAGAACATTTTCATGAACACAGTTCTGGGCAGAACATTTTCATGAACACAGTTCTTGGCAGAACATTTTCATGAACACAGTTCTGGGCAGAACACCTGAAAGTTGTATCAGAAGGATATACTCTGTCCATATTCGTATCAAAAGACACTCCCTACCCAATGCTATATCCCAAGCATTATTAGCGGATGTGCTCTAATTAAAATTATGTCTAGATGTGCTAGACCCCCCCAAAAAAAGGTGTCTATGACTTAACGTGCTCTGAATGTTGCCCCTGTGTGTATTCGAAGCTGTCACAACGGGTTTCCTTGTTATGTAACTGTAATATTTACCGAGTTTGTTAAAAGTCAGTGAATTACTTTGCTTTAGTTGCTGTTAAACTGTAAAAATGGGCTATCTGTGCTCTGTTCACCACGGGTATAGAAACCCGATATTTAGCGTGTTAAGCGTGCAGACTTACCGTTGAGGTGAGGGGGGGAATATAATTAAAATACTGAACCTTATTTTGGGATGTTTACTATTAAAATACGTTACAAAACTCGTTAATCTGTTCATGTAACAACACCGCAGAGTTGAAGTTTATAAAAGTTAAAATAAAGCTGTTACAAACAGCACAACAAAGCGTACATTAGTTTTGACTCCTACGATAACTTTGAGTTTGAAACATCTTGGTCGAATCAGAATTAATGTGAAACAAATAGGGCAGGAGAGAGTTAACGTTTCGATAATGAAAA
>NW_013687546.1:0-1178 GCF_000517525.1 Limulus polyphemus | reverse complement strand
TCAACAATCTATAAATGTGTAACATTATTAACTAACGCTCTTATCCACTATCTTACACGACTCCCCTCCCTTCTGACTTTATAAAATTCATACAGTTTTTTTTTAATTCTATAGTTCCAGATATATTTTGGTCTGACTATAATTTCTAGGAGCTGTATTGAATTTTGTTTATCCAGATTGTTTTAAGATGAACGTGCTTACCTTGTGGAAATATTACTCCGAGTCGTAGAATGAGAATGAGCCCCGTATAAATTTTCCGGCCAAACATTGTGTCCTTGGAACGTTTAAGTAACAAAACTGGTTTAGGGATCCTGTCGAAAACTCCAATAAAAACCTGAATCACGACCGCAGTCTTTGTATCATCGTACAAATGTCAACACCCCAATGCTCGATACCGACTGCGAGCAGACCGTCCGTGTTCGCAACAAATGTGTGTCCACACGCGTTGCCTTTGAGAGACTGCGACCGCTCCAGTCAGCCACCTCACTGTCCTTTTAGTTCATCAAGTTTTAGCCTGGTGCGCTGCACTCGTCTCTCAACCAGAAGCACCCTTAGCTCACGCATGCGTGATTTTGATAGCACCTATTGCCCGTAGTTTCGACCTAGTCTCTCTTCTTCTGCTTCTTCCCTCCCCCCCCCTTTTTTTTCTTGACAGGCATGGCGAGAGATTGAAAAATGCCTGATAGGCTTTTTCGGATTTTGTTGTTTCTTGGAGAAAAAAGTAAATAACTCGCTTGTAGTAAATCAATAAACATCCTGTAAGCTATCAAGTTGAAAACAAGACTGTCAAATATGTTCGTATATACTATTGGTTTCTTCACATTTTGATGATACAAAGAAAGTAACTTAAGAGTCGGAAAACTAATGATTCGTTAACTTCAACTCTGTTACTAAATGAAAAACATGTTACTATGTTACTCGGGAGAATTAAGGTAAAGATCGTAAAGAAAGGAAAAAATAATTGAATTCAACGAACAACAATTGCGATTTAAACTCTAAGAATTAACATTAAATATTTCTTCTAAGACTTGCGCTGTACACAGAAAGAAAAAAAAACGATTTAAACTCTAAGAATTAACATTAAATATTTCTTCTAAGACTTGCGCTGTACACAGAAAGAAAAAAAAACGATTTAAACTCTAAGAATTAACATTAAATATTTCTTCTAAGACTTGCGC
>NW_013687545.1:0-1179 GCF_000517525.1 Limulus polyphemus | reverse complement strand
GTCACGGTTTCCATACACATTTATTATTGACAAATATAAATTATGTCAAGGTTTCCATATACATTTATTATTGGCAGATATAAATTATGTCAAGGTTTCCATATACATTTATTATTGACAGATACAAAGTATGTCACGGTTTCCATACACTTTTATTATTGATAGATACAAAGTATGTCACGGTTTCCATATATATTTACCACATAAGCAGTAAAATGATTTGTTATAAAATTCTTTGACATGACCCCTGTCACAAAGTTCTCTCCTGTGGTTTAACGTTAAATTTGTAAGCTTATAACGCTAAAAACGTGTCTTTCATGCTCGAGGTTGGCAAAGTACAGATAGGCCATTGTGTAGCCTTGTATAGCCTTGCCCTAAACAACAGCCAAACGAACCGTAAGTAACAGACGTGTGTAGCAGAAACAAGAGGTTTATAGAAGAGAAGAGAGCAAGTGAAAAGGAAGAGGGAAAGGGGGACAGAGATGTATATGACAGTACGGAATTAAAGGGTCCGTCAGAGAAGTTGAGAGAAATAAAAGATGAGGGAGAAGATAGATTGAAATGGAAGGAAAGCGGGTTTAGAGAGTCAGTATGTGAAACGTGGAGCAGGTAGGTTAATACAGATCCTCTCATAATAAGTTTAACAAGTAAAGCTTACTCTTGAAACTTTGTGTTGACAGCTGGTGTAATAACTCCGGAAGAGTGGCCACAGCTAGTATAATAACTCTGGAAGAGTGTCCACGGCTGGTTTAATAACTCCGGAAGAGTGGCCACAGCTAGTATAATAACTCTGGAAGAGTGTCCACAGCTAGTATAATAACTCTGGAAGAGTGTCCACGGCTGGTTTAATAACTCCGGAAGAGTGGCCACAGCTAGTATAATAACTCTGGAAGAGTGTCCACGGCTGGTTTAATAACTCTGGAAGATTCTCACAGCTGGTTTAATAACTGTGAAAGAGTGGCCACGGCTGGTGTAATAACTCTGGAAGAGTGGCCACAACTAGTTTAATAACTCTGGAAGAGTGGTCACAGCTGGTATAATAACTCTGGAAGAGTGGTCACAGCTGGTATAATAACTCTGGAAGATTCTCACAGCTGGTTTAATAACTGTGAAAGAGTGGTCACAGCTGGTATAATAACTCTGGAAGAGTGGCCACGGCTGGTGTAATAACTCTGGAAG
>NW_013687544.1:0-1179 GCF_000517525.1 Limulus polyphemus | reverse complement strand
GATATCGAAACCCGGTTTTTAGAGTTATAAGCCTTCAGAGTTGCCGCTGAGCCAATGGAGGGGGGGGGGGGTACATATGTTAGGAATAAGTTAAAATAAGTAAACCTCGTAACTGGCACTTCCAAACCACTTGAACAAGCTAAATTAGAAAAGAACACTCTAAGCCTAAAGTTTTTCTTAGAAGTGCGTTGCTGGCCCGTGGAGTGAAAAGGGTTAAGAACCCCCAGATCCAAATTATGTCCAACTATACTGAATACAACTTAGGAGGAAACTTAACTCCTCTAGGACAAATAGTTTTAAGATATACCGTTTTCAAATATAAATATTCTTTATAATGACCTACTATATATATATATACATTTATATACATATATATATATATATACGTTTATATACGTCTGTGTGTGTTTGTGTGTGATTTTGTGTGACTAAATACCTAGAAAAGAAATAGACAACTCTGTACAGAATTCGTAATGGTAAAACGTTGAAACGTGAAGTTGGCGTTGAGTTCAATAAAAGACAAAGAAGAAGAAGAAAAAAAAACGCACACTGACAAGTGAACTCATTAACCTAATTTAAAAGAGAGCTAAGCGCTTGTCGTGTAATTTTCTCCAGACAATGCGACGTTTGTATGTTTTTGCTCCGCAGGTAGAGACAGATTACACTTCTTTATGCAAATGGCATTAATTATAGCACAATAAATAGACTGAGAGCACGAGCTGGCGGTTCTATATGCACTCATAAATTTCTTATCTTAGAATCTGTAATGTACAACGCATATTCATAACTGTAACTAAAAACCATCGAATTAAATCTGTACGTGACGATTATCTTGTGCGGACATTGAGCATTCACTTCGGCAACGAACCCGTTTATGAACCACATGGAAGGCAGATTAAAATCCGAGTTTAATGGCTTGCTTTATAAGTTCTTGGAATTTTTATTTTATTTTAGTGAGAACCTTTGTGCGTTTCATACACGATTTTTGTCGGTTTTAAGAAAAAAAAACGCGGATAGTGTGTAAATAAGATACTATCGTTATCGAGTCGGCTCAAGCGTTGAGTATGTCTTTGGTGAAAGTACGACTACAGTTAGAGTTACTGTCGAGTATAGTTCGCGGAGTTTGGAAGGTAAAATAGAGAAATATCCACTTGTAGCTTGACTTCAAGATTATTCAAT
>NW_013687543.1:0-1179 GCF_000517525.1 Limulus polyphemus | reverse complement strand
GACCAGTAAGCGTGAGTAGAGTATCACATTTGCAGCTACAATACTGACCAGAAAACGTGCTTACAGTATTACGTTTGCAACTACAATATTGAACAGAAAACGTGCTTAAAGTATCACAAATGCAGCTACAATATTGACCACAAATTGTGTTTATAGTACCACATTTTCAGCTATTATATTGACTAGAAAATGTGTTCCTAGCATCATACATATGAACACAATGTCTAACAACTATGTCTAGGGTGTGGGCTTTTAAGCTACAATCTCGTAGACATGTTCTTTTAAACAGTTTTAATTACTCCAAAAGATGGATTTTAGAATCAACTGTATGATTACGACATAATCGAAATAGCGTGTTAATAGTCCAAAGTATATAATTACATCATACTCCACATTAATGTTAATTATGTGGTTAAAACATGATCCTCAGGGAATATTTTTTATGTGAAACATAAAGCTAAAATACAATACAGGGAGTATGTTTACAGTATCAAGTATGTGGTTATAACGTATCTAGAGGATGTATAATGCTAAAACATAACACAGGGAGTATATTTACAGTATCAACTTTGTGGTTTAAACATAATATAAGATTTATGTATATTTTCAAATTTGTAATTACAACCCAGTCTAGCAGACGTCTTGTATAATGTTAAATTCTAATCACAGCAAGTTCAAGAGATACATTTTGTAGTAAGTCATCATTCGGTGAAGGTTATCTTTATGACAGTTTCATAATTACAAACTAGTACCAATAATTCATTAAGGATTTCAAATTGTCGTAGCTCCAGGAACACGAATGAAACAACTATAACAAAATTATGTTTTCAAGAACTTAGGAAGTCAAACCTTAAATTTACATTTATACAGCAATGTTCTAAGGTACGTCCATCATCACTCTGCAATATTTTCATTGCATAGAGAGACGTTTTTCATTATTTTTATTTCTATTATGTATTTTTTATTTCGGAAATTCGCTTTAGCACAAGAGGTACATTGAAAGATGGCTTTATACAGCTATTTCGTGTTTACCTGTGTGAAAACTATGAACAGGTATTATGATTAGTATTTCTTATGCGTCGTTAACCTTTTCTTGGAAACGCGAAACTACAGCAAAAACAGCTCCCCAAACCATCCATTATATATATATATATACTATTGTATATATATATATATATA
>NW_013687542.1:0-1179 GCF_000517525.1 Limulus polyphemus | reverse complement strand
GTTTATAACAGTCTATGAAATGAAATGAAGCTAACTAATTGCAAAGTAAAATAAATGTGAAGTTGTAATGAAAGCAAACTTGGCTAAATATGCAGAAACATCTGAATGCATGTTCACAAACTGATAAGCATATGGTTTTGAATGACCTGCGCATGTATATTTTAGATCTAAATAAGTCAAGAAAGCCCTTACAAATTGTATTTAGTGAAATGTTCATTTTTTTAGAAAATTACACAGGGTTAAGAGTTGTCTGTGTGAAATACCTTGCAAATAAAAAAACTACAGTTGAAATTGAAGCTAGTCATCATGTGATGACAACAACATTATGCCATCGTGTAGCATACTCATTGGATTAAAAATTTTGATTAAGCAATAAAAGAGTAAGGTGATTCTGAATGGAAAAGCCAATGTGCAATCCGGACTCCTTGGACAAAGGCCTTTTTAACAATACGAGATTTGAAGCATCTAATCAAGAAATTTGTGAGAAAAGTTCCAAATAGACAAGCAGAGACAAAGGCAAGCATATTACTTATATAGAAGAAATAAGAAGAAAATATAAAAGAAAAAAGTAGTGACCTAAACTTTCACAAAAATTTCAAGCATATAGAGAAAGCAAATCCATTATATATTTTTACATAAATTGTTGACAAAACACCATCATACAGATGAGTCTAGTATGCTATAAAATGTAATAACATTCTGCACAGTTATCAAGAAGTCTAATGGTGTGCCTGTTCTATAATACTTTCATTATTATATAAACCTTGCTCAAAAGACCTAGATTTAAGAATATTTTTTGTTTTTGTTTTAAACAGGCCTAAACAATGGGCAGAAGTTCAGACTACATTAAAAACAAGTTTGAGCATGAACAAAGTAGTCACTTACCAATGAAATACTTATCTAATTGTTATACATTGTAATAAACAAACTAAGCAAAAGTATAAACCTTTGCTAACTTTTGGTGATTCATATTAGGCCAATGATGCATCTTACAATGGGTTGCTCTCTATTCTTGCTCATGTTAGCCATGTGAAAAAGATTGTTTCCCCCACACAGAAGATAGAAGCAGTTAGCATCATTGAAGTTCTGGCCAACATACTAACAAGTACCGACCAAAAGCCTTATGTTTTTTGCTTGAATTGATTAGTCATACTAGCATATAGCCTGTTAAAAATGATG
>NW_013687541.1:0-1179 GCF_000517525.1 Limulus polyphemus | reverse complement strand
GTAGCTTTGTGCTTAACAACAAACAAGCATGAAATATATTATTGTTTTCTTATATAAAACACACAACTCTGATACGTGTGATATTTTAAATTTTATACCAAACTATTAAAATATTGACATAGCGAATACAGAAAAAGGTAATAGTCACCATATCTCAAGTCCATGTCGATGGTAGAAACAACGATTTGTGTTTTTCTTAGCCTAAACCCACACAATGGGTCATCTGTGCTTCGTCCATTGCAGGGAATCGAACCCCGAACTTCAGCGTTCTAAGTCCGTTAACTTACTGCTGATCCACCGGGAGATACGGTAAAACGTCATTTTATGATATACCCAAAAATATATTATTTGAAATAAATTTTAATAATCATTCCAAATTTACGTTTCGTATAGCGTTTAATAGACTTCGGGTTCGGAGTTCTCTTTGCATCACAAGCTGCATTATTTATGTTTGTCTGCATGTTTTTATTTCCTTATTAGTACACGCTAAATAAAGTGATTATAAGTAGCGTCAACGGATGAGTCCTCAATTATAAATTATGTTTGTGTGCATGTTTTTATTTCCTTATTAGTACACACTAAATAGAGTGATTATAAGTAGCGTCAACCAGACAACATAATTTATAATTGAGGACTCATCTGCATAGCTTCAGCCTGACTCTGTCCACCTTACTTACCATAATACATAGCTTCATCCTGACTCTGTCCATCTTACTTACCATAATACATAGCTTCAAACCAAAACTGCATCCAAACCAAAAACTGCTTTAAAAGGAAGGAGTTGACAGCGACCTCTTGATCCTTACAAGTTATAACTTTCTCAGTTATATTGAGATTCTGATAGCAACGTGAGAACAAGATTATCTTGGTAACGAAACTCCTCACTGATGTTCGAAACCGTTTTAGATTTAAAAGCAAAACTAACTGCTAGAAACCATTAGGTGTTTTTTTAAGTTGTAAATATTTTTGTAAGAAGGAAAATATATGATATTAAACTTGAAACATAAACGTTTCAATAAAGTATCTTATTTTGTATGGTAAGGAAAAATCTTAAATTCATAAGCTGTTTTACTGATTTATTATTATTATAATTGAGGTGATTATGGTAAGTAAGGTGGACAGAGTCAGGCTGAAGCTAAGTATTATGGTAAGTAAGGTGGACAGAGTCAGGCTGAAGCT
>NW_013687540.1:0-1179 GCF_000517525.1 Limulus polyphemus | reverse complement strand
CTTTGGCTAGTTGGTGCAAGTTTTGAAGTGATCAAGGGAAAGTGGATAGACTTTGGCTAGTTGGTGTAAGTTTTGAAGTGATCAAGGGAAAGGTGGGTAGACTTTGGCTAGTTGGTGTAAGTTTTGAAGTGATCAAGGAGAGGTGGGTAGACTTTGGCTAGTTGGTGTAAGTTTTGACGTGATCAAGGAAAGGTTGGTAGAATTCTTTCTATCATTTCTTTGTATTTTCAGATTTTGCTGCTCTGTAGCTGCATTTGGTTGTAAGTCAGACAGTAACAAAATAATCTCAAACTTTCTAGCTGTGTCAATCAAGCAGTGAAAGTTCAATGACAGTGCTGTAATCTTGTGTCAGATCAATAATCAGGTTAGTTTAACTTGATGGTCAGCAAGCTTCACAGCAGGTGGAAAAGTAATTATAGCAGCATTTCAGTGATTAAAATATTTAAAAATAAAACTTGATTGACAAGTAAGATCGTTTTCTTTAAGTGGTTGGTAGATGACTGATCAGGCTAACCGAAGATCCACATATTTTCTTGCAGTGGGGTCAAACAGAATGGGAGGACTAAGGTTGTTGAATCAGATTACTGTTTGCTCCTTGCCTTCAAATAAAACATAGTATAAGAAATAAATACACAATTATAAAATTTGTACCTACATTCAGAGAAACACCTTTGATTAGTTTGTTTTTTTCAATATAAACCACTCATATTTTTCTTCAATAAATATTAAAGAAAACTGAGAATCCTGGTGGTAAGATTTGATATCAGTTTTTCGGATTTCAGGAGATGACCATCCCCTGGTGCCTGAGGAGAGCTGAACTGGTATTTAAGTGTGTGAAGGGGTTCATGATTGAGATGGCTTCCCTGAGTGGTGAGGAAACAAGGACTGTACAGTTTCTAGTGCCAAGGGTAGGTGTAGGTGGTTATAATATTTGAAAAAAAAGGACGGATTGTTGTTATTTTTTATTCAATTTGTATTCACCAGACTTACACAGTTGATAATATTATCTATTTAATTTGTATTCACCAGATTTACAAAGTTGATAATATCATCTATTTAATTTGTATTCACCGTATTTTATACAGTTGATATTATCATATATTTAATTTGTATTCACCGTATTTTATACAGTAGATAATATCATCTACTTAATTTGTATTCACCGTATTTTATACAGTT
>NW_013687539.1:0-1179 GCF_000517525.1 Limulus polyphemus | reverse complement strand
TTTTTTCTTAAGTACGTTACTTCACTTTTAATTGTTGTTTTTAATTTAATATTTGGCACTGGCCTTACTTTAATTACTCAAACTTGACTCATTAACTTAAACTCTGGGCGAACATTTTTTTTACTGCTCAGCATGTGCTTATTATGATCT
Source organism: Limulus polyphemus (assembly GCF_000517525.1). Lineage (NCBI taxonomy): Eukaryota > Metazoa > Arthropoda > Merostomata > Xiphosura > Limulidae > Limulus > Limulus polyphemus. The sequence goes on along the minus strand of NW_013687539.1, from coordinate 1,029 downwards.
TTATTTGTTTTTCTATTTCATGGTTAAATCAGTATAAAGCTGATTATCAAAGTTGTCATGGGAAAAAAAGTAATTTCTCGTATTCTTTACACATAGTTGTTCTGAATTACTCATATTTGTTGCAAAAGCAGACTTACTAAATCGAGTACACCGGCCTCTTGTTGTCGCCAGTTTGTGTTTTGCTATGAATTACGAGGCTTAAGATATTAGAGCAGAAGGTCTAACTCGTATTTTGCAATATTAACTGTGAACTCGAGATATGTCTGATTCAGTTTTGGATACCGACCTCTTTTTTCAACCCAGAACCACGCTTTTCTTTGTCCCATCAAATTGGTTTCTCATCTTGCCCCACGTTTTTTGTTTTTTTTTCAGGCCTTTTTCCATAACATACTCATAAAAGTTTAAGATACTTATTTTTGTTTTCTTATTTAAAAATAGGCCTCTTATGGCTTGATGGTTATGAGCGCTCGACTCGCACTCTGCAGATCGCGATTTCGAATTCCGTCACCAAACTTCCTCGTCCTTTCAGCCGTGGTGGCGTTTAAAGTGATGGTCAATCCCAGTTCTTGTTGGTAAAAAGAGTAGCCCAAGAATCAGTGATTGGTGGTGTTGACTAGCTGTCTTCCTTCTAGTCTATTACTTCTAGGCTAGCACAGTTGGTCCCCGAGTAGCTTTGTGGGAAATTTAAAAAAACAAACAAACAAAGCGTTAGATATTCCAATTCGTTTTTGGCATGCATACTGTATATAATCTACTGAATTATATATATGTATACATACACGCGGTTCCGGCCAGGAGAGTGCTTTGAAACGTTATAAATGCCCGTATTTCAGTTAGTTTCGATCTCTCAAATTACACTAAAAACTACGAAAATTTTACAAACTTCAGTAGCAGTTCCCTAAACTAAACAAAATGTGTACGTCGTTATCTTACTGAAATGCTATTGAACTAAAAATTATCTGCCTTACAAAGAAAACGCGTTTTTATATTAAAATCTTTCTGGCTTAGTACACAACCAAGACAAGTGTG
>NW_013687538.1:0-1180 GCF_000517525.1 Limulus polyphemus | reverse complement strand
TTTTTGGTATTTTGTGGTTATTTTTTACGTTCTTACGTTTTTGAAATTCGTTTACCTTTAAGTAGTACAGAAGCCCCATGGATAAACAACTTAAATTTATCTTAATGCTATTTTTTCTTACTTCTTTACAATTAATACAGGGCGAGGATAACCTAAATATAAAGAAATGAAATAAGCATATTAGAATAATAGAAAATGTAAATGTTCGTTTGAAAACAAATCATAGTAAGTATGTGCTTGAGATAATAGTAGTTTTTAAGAAAATTGAACGCTCATATGTTATTGAACATACTTATTCAATTTTAAGCGGTCTTCACCAATGGTTCAATGTTAAGTCTGGAGATAAAAGATAAAATCCGGGTATCGATACTTGTGGTGGGCACAGCATAAATAACCCCTTTAGCTATAATAGTGCTTAATTATTAGCTTATGTAGCACAAAGTTATAAAAAACTCCATGTAAAAATAAAACCAGGTGAATGTTAGATAATGTGCCCGATATAACATTATTGGCCACTAAACAATTTAATGTGGTTGGTTGTATTTAGGCTGATTTAAGGATCAGAACACATTTATTTATCTAATGTATAAAGTGAGGAATTTGGAGCAGGAAGATTTGAGTCGCTTGTGCTTGGCTATGTCGTTTATTTAGGTTATCTTTAGATAAACAAAAGTTTGTTCCTGAAAATAGTACCAGAAAAAGAGAAGTCGGAGGAAAACAAAGTCGTTGTGTCCCAACAATCAAGCGGAGGGAGATTGTAAAAATCTCTTGAATGAGCGTGACAGTTATCTGTGTTGCTTTTGTTATTCAGTTCCAATACACGATATCGTCCTCATTCATTCATGTTAATATGTTTTAATTTAATAAATCAGCAGAATAAGATGCGTCATACTTATATTGACGTATTTTTTTAAAAGTTTATATTCTTCTTGTAGTGTGTGGGTGAAAAACTCATTCTGCTCTTCAGTGTGATGTCTTTGTTACTCTTGTCCTCAGTAACCTATACCATACAAAAATATCCAGGTAGTTTCAAGTAGATGTATAAAATAGAGCTAACAAGGATGAGGGAAAAATTTATAGCCCAGAAGAAAACCAATACATAGTGTACATCAGTGAAATTATCGAAGTAAATATATTTGTCTGTTTGATTATATGTCGTTAGTTTCTCGGTGCCTCCTAC
>NW_013687537.1:0-1180 GCF_000517525.1 Limulus polyphemus | reverse complement strand
CACCCATACCCACAAAGTGCAGGGCGAGTTCTTGCAGTAAAGGGAAACGAACCATGAATGTCCGGTTACAAAGAACCTGCACGCTGACCCCGAGAGATATAAACAGCTTGTTTTCCTTACAAGCACATGAAGTAACTGTGGACGGACGAAATGATATAGTAAGTCCAAAAATATATATTGTGTTTCTATAAAAATAAAAAAACCTGAACGACTTTAATCTGTCTGGATTTTTTCGATATAAACCAAGATAATGTGGATACTACAACATTTACACAGACTAAACTATCGACCTTGTTCTGTTGATAATAACGGTAGTGTTTCACTGGTTTTGTTTCGCGATATGAACTTGTCGGTTTTCACATCGATGGGAAAATAAAAGAAATGCCTAAAGGTTAAAAAAATGGAGATGTATTAACTTCTTCAAAACTTTTTATGTTTTAAAGTTGACGTAAATGAAAAAGAAAAAAATATTCAAATTTCATACAAAATAACTGCATGTGATTAGCATTTGTTTGCTATTGAGCTAAAAATGGTCTCTCAGTGGTGTAGCCACCTTGGGTATCGAAACCCGATTTTTAGCGTTATTAGCCCTTAATTACTGCTAAGCACATAAAATGTTATTTTTTTTCAAATTCGTTTGTAGAGAAGAGATAATAGGTGAAAGTAAATATCAACAAATACAGTTTTAATATTAAACTACGAGAAAAATAACCTTATGAACCTTATCTTAACCTCCATGGTGGCTATCTTAAAACTCCATGGTGGCTTATCTTAATCATCATGGTTGCTTATCTTAAACACCATGGTGGCTTATCTTAAACTCCATGGTGGCTTATCTTAAAACTCCATGGCGACTATCTTAAAACTTCATTGAGACTATCTCAAACTCCATGGTGGCTATCTTTAACTCCATGGTGGCTTATCTTAAACTCCATGGTGGCTTATCTTAAATTTCATGGTGGCTATCTTAAACTCCATGGTGGTTATCTTAAACATCATGGAGGCTATCTTAAAACTTCATGGTGGCTATCTTAAACTCCATGGTGGCTTATCTTAAACAGAGTAACAGCCAAATCCAATTATTTTATTATTCTATTAGAGTAGCTTACGTGTTGGCTGGTGTTCACTAGCCGACTTCTCTTTGAATACGTTATAAGAGTAACAGCCAAATCCAATTATT
>NW_013687536.1:0-1180 GCF_000517525.1 Limulus polyphemus | reverse complement strand
GTTCTGTGTATAACCGAAGGATGTTTACATAATGGACCTATGTTTCTTCTGTGTACAACAAAATGATGTTTACATAATGGACCGATGTTTGTTCTGTGTATAGCCAAAGGATGTTTACATAATGGTTCTATGTTTGTTCTGTATATAACCAAAGGATGTTTACCAGATGTATATTTAGTATATAGAAAACAACTATGGGTTCAACATGTACATGTATATTTAGTATATAGAAAACAACCATGGGTTCAACATGTACCTGTATATTTAGTATACAGAAAACAACCATGGATTAAACATGTACATGTATATTTAGTATATAGAAAACAACCATCGGTTCATTATGTAAATGTATTTTCAGTATAAACTAAACAACCACGTGTTCATGTAATTGTTTGAGTATAAACTAAGCAACCATGTGTTCATGTAAATGTGTTTTGAGTATAAACTAAACAACCACATCATTATGTAAATGTATTTTGAGTATAAACTAAACAACCACGTGTTCATGTAAATGTGTTTTGAGTATAAACTAAACAACCACGTGTTCATGTAATTGTTTGAGTATAAACTAAACAACCATGTGGTCATGTAAATGTGTTTTGAGTATAAACTAAACAACCATGTGTTCATGTAAATGTGTTTTGAGTATAAAGTAAACAACCATGTGTTCATGATTTTAGGGTGAATAAGGACAGGTGAAAGACATTCTGGTGTTAATGCTGGATGTGTGACATCAGCATAAGTCAGGCCACAATGACTGGAGCAGTGATAGCAGGAGGGAGGGAAGGGGGTTCATCCAATATTTTGAATAAACATGAACTACATGATTTTATAACCAAATCTACTTCTAACTATACATCTTGTAAGACAAGCCAGAACTTTATTTCCATGTTTCAATAAACCAGGCTTTTCCAAAACTCTGGCATATTATTCTCTAAACCCTAGAATTGAATACATGCTGTCTTAAGTGACTGTTTTTATCTAATTCTATTTGCAATTTTAAATTTATGTGTATCTTTGATTTTCCAGGTGGACGATATAAAAGCTGGAAGAGAAGATGGTTTATTTTGAATGACAATTGCCTCTACTACTTTGAATATACAACGGTATATTTCTTAATAAGGACTAGTTAGTTTGATGTCTTGTTCTTTATAAGGACTAGTTAGTTTGATGTCTACTT
>NW_013687535.1:0-1180 GCF_000517525.1 Limulus polyphemus | reverse complement strand
TTATATTAAAGTTTCTCTTCATTACCCATTCAAGCTGACCCAACCATTATTAGTCTCAAAGTGGGTCCCTCGTCACCGAATTTAACTTTCATAATCTCTTTCTGCAGCTGACTTTAATAAAGTTATCATTACCACTGTGACTAAATCAGAATTCTGAATACTTACCAAAAACGAGCAGAAAAATATAAAACTAACGAAGTAAGTATACGCCAAGTTGCTTCCACACTCGCTCCCGGACTTACTTGACCGAATGTCACAGGGTTGACCTTTGACACAGGACAACATGATGGCTTGCCAATTTTCTCCTGTTGCACACCTAACGTATCACGTGGAGAAACGGATTAACTGTTAATAAAGGCATCAAACTTAAGAAGGTTATTTTAACATTTCACAAACAGTCCCTTTTCTTCAGCTTTTTTATTTTCACTTGTCAAAGGTCAACAAAATTTCTAGTAAACCTTGGGATAATTATACAAAATATATATATATATTTGTTTGAAATACAGATAAGCGTAAGTTCGTTTGTTTAGAAACAAGTTAATCTGTAAAGGAAATTTTAAGTGATTATACACGAATAAATAATAAGTTATTTTGTAATAGATAGAAAAGACGTAAAATATTTTGTAATACATAGAAAAGACGTAAAACATTTTGTAATAGATACAAAAGACGTAAAATATTTTGTAATAGATACAAAAGACGTAAAATATTTTGTAATAGATACAAAAGACGTAAAATATTTTGTAACAGATAGAAAAGACGTAAAATATTTTGTAATAGATACAAAAGACGTAAAATATTTTGTAACAGATAGAAAAGACGTAAAATATTTTGTAATAGATACAAAAGACGTAAAATATTTTGTAGTAGATAGAAAAGACGTAAAATATTTTGTAATAGATAGAAAAGACGTAAAATATTTTGTAATAGATACAAAAGACGTAAAATATTTTGTAATACATAGAAAAGACGTTAAATATCTTGTAATAGATAGAAAGACGTAAATATTTTGTAATAGATAGAAAAGACGTAAAATATTTTGTAATAGATAGAAAAGACGTAAAATATTTTGTAATAGATACAAAAGACGTAAAATATTTTGTAATACATAGAAAAGACGTTAAATATCTTGTAATAGATAGAAAGACGTAAAATATTTTGTAATAGATAGAAAAGACGT
>NW_013687534.1:0-1180 GCF_000517525.1 Limulus polyphemus | reverse complement strand
GGAAATAAGATACTTTAAGTGTAATCTTGATGATACATTAGATGCAAGACAATATCTTCAAGGAAATAAGATACTTTAAGTGTAATCTTGATGATACATTAGATGCAAGACAATATCTTCAAGGAAATAAGATACTTTAAGTGTAATCTTGATGATACATTTGATGCAAGACAATATCTTCAAGGAAATAAGATACTTTAAGTGTGATCTTGATGATACATCAGATGCAAGACAATATCCGCAAGGAAGTAGGCTTCACTGGAAATTCAAAGAAGATTCGATGGGGCAGTAGGTGCGAATTAATATCAGCAAGGAATAAGATCGTTTTGAGGTTAAAAGCAGTCTTGACGAGACATTAGGTGCGAATTAATATCAGCAAGGAATAAGATCGTTTTGAGGTTAAAAGCAGTCTTGACGAGACATTAGGTGCGAGTAAATATCAGCAAGGAATAAGATCGTTTTGAGGTTAAAAGCAGTCTTGACGAGACATTAGGTGCGAGTAAATAAGATCGTTTTGAGGTTAAAAGCAGTCTTGACGAGACATTAGGTGCGAGTAAATATATGCATTGCTTGTGTTGAAAACATATTTCAAAAATATAAAAAGTTTTTGTTGTGGCGGGATTTTGATTTCCTCTTTGTCTCTCCGTTGAATGTTGAAAGATTATTTTGCTAACTGACCTATTATTTAATTGTTCTTAGAGAAAAGCGGTTAAAAGTAGATCAGCCTTCAATATAAAACCAAGTCACTGACCACCCCGGTTTCTGAAACAGGTTTTAAGAACAAATATCACGTAAAATAAGCTTGAAATGCTAAAAATCAGACTTGAATAATGTCAGTGATTTTTATTAAACAACATTTTGTTTAATTTCCTTTTTTTAATGTTTTTTCTTCCTCTTTTCTTCTAAGTTAACTTAGTTAGAGTTACGTAAGTGATCTTGTATTTTCATCTTATTTCCTGGTCTTGTATTGCAAGTTGCCCACTTCTGTGTCATTTACCTCTGTCGTGACAACTACGAGTAAAAACGAGTTCTAATCTTACAAAAGATGCTTAAAGTTTACGGACGTACAACGCTAAAATCCGGAGTTCGATTCCCTGCGGTAAACAGATAGCAAACCACCGTAATAAAATGGTCAATTAGTTGGGGTATCAAATTATTAAAAAATATCGTGTTCAGTGAG
>NW_013687533.1:0-1180 GCF_000517525.1 Limulus polyphemus | reverse complement strand
TAGCGTCACTCGTACCAAAACAGTAAGTGTTCAGTGGCGTCTCTCGTACCAAAACAGTAAGTGTTCAGTGGCGTCATTCGTACCACAACAGTAAGTGTTCAGTGGCGTCACTCATACCAGAACAGTAAGTGTTTAGTAGCGTCACTCGTACCAAAACAGTAAGTGTTTAGTAGCGTCACTCATACCAAAACAGTAAGTGTTTAGTAGCGTCTCTTGTACCAAAACAGTAAGTGTCTAGTAGCGTCAATCAAACCAGAACAGTAAGTGTTTAGTAGCGTCTCTTGTACCAAAACAGTAAGTGTCTAGTAGCGTCACTCGTACCAGAACAGTAAATGTTTAGTAGCGTCACTCATACCAGAACAATTAGTGTTTAGTAGCGTCAATCAAACCAGAACAATTAGTGTTTTGTAGCGTCAATCAAACCAGAACAATTAGTGTTTAGTAGCGTCACTCATACCAGAACAATTAGTGTTTTGTAGCGTCAATCAAACCAGAACAATTAGTGTTTAGTAGCGTCTTTCGTACAAAAACAGTAAGTGTTCAGTGGCGTCTCTCGTACCAAAACAGTAAGTGTTTAACAGCGTCACTCGTACCAAAACAGTAAGTGTTTAGTAGTGTCAACTCAAACCAGAACAGTAAATGTTCTAGTAGCGTCTCTCGTACCAAAACAGTAAGTGTTTAGTAGCGTCAATCAAACCAGAACAGTAAGTGTGTGTTTAGTAGCATCACTCGTACCAAAACAGTAAGTGTTTAGTAGTGTCACTCGTACCAAAACAGTAAGTGTTTAGTAACGTCACTCGTACCAAAACAGTAAGTGTTTAGTAGCGTCACTCGTACCAGAACAGTAAGTGTTTAATAGCGTCACTCGTACCAGAACAGTAAGTGTTTAGTAGCGTCACTCGTACCAAAACAGTAAGTGTTTAGTAGCGTCTCTCGTACCAGAACAGTAAGTGTTTAGTAGCGTCACTCGTACCAAAACAGTAAGTGTTTAGTAGTGTCACTCGTACCAAAACAGTAAGTGTTTAGTAGTATCTCTCGTACCAAAACAGTAAGTGTTTAGTAGCGTCACTCGTATCAAACACACAAAGATGGTTACACTGGTAGATAAACGGTTTATATACAGACACATAAAGATGGTTACACTGGTAGATAAACGTTTTATATACAGACACACAAAGAT
>NW_013687532.1:0-1180 GCF_000517525.1 Limulus polyphemus | reverse complement strand
TTTAGAAATTATCTTGGTTGTTACAAAGAGTTGGTTGATAGAACATAGTGGGGGCAGTCAGACATTATATTGGTTGTTACACAGATATGGTTGATAGAACATAGTGGGGTCAGTCAGACATTATATTGGTTGTTACACAGATATGGTTGATAGAACATAGTGGGGGCAGTCAGACATTATATTGGTTGTTACACAGATATGGTTGATAGAAAATAGTAAAGTAATAGAACGTTTGACACACTATAAAAAATCCCATAAAAATTCATGCAAATAACCGTTGTTTCTCAATGTTAAAAATACTATCAAAATAAATATATGCATTAATTTTACTGAAGTTATCCCTAAGGTTCTTAATGTATAAAACCATTTTTCAAACTGCCATACCCTCTAAATTCAATGTGAAATCATTTAAAAAACTAATATATTGACAGCAAAATGACGGTATTTCTGTCATTTTACTGTGATTTGCGATACTTAGACCTTTATTTGTATATATAATTATATGTTGAGAGTTATTTAGCGCTCTGAACCTGACAATAAATATGACCTGTTCGAAATTTATTTATATACATATATATACATAAAGATAAACCGTTTAAAGTGTTTCTGTGTGAAATTTGAAAATAAACAAGAAAACCTTGAAATCTCTATATATATAATAAAACCATTGTTGTATGTGGGTTAAACATTAAAAAGTGTTTCTTTGTAGAATAACAGAAAACACCAGTCAAGTAGATTGAAGTTCTGAACTTATTTTTACAGTAAAAGGTGTCGCAAATTTGCTGTTGTTCTGTAGATTAACTGGTTGTGTTAATTAATGTGTAGATAGCCTACTGCCGTTTCTTAGTCAACTAATTGGATTACGTTTAACCTTTGGAAAGAGGGTTAACTGAAGTGTATAGTTCATTAAAAATGTTCATTGAATATCAGTTTGTAAGACATGTTTTAAACAAATGTAACTAATCTGGAACTATTGTTACGTGTTTTAAACAAATGTAACTCTTCTTGAACTATTGTTACATGTTTTAAACAAATGTAACTCTTCTTGAACTATTGTTACGTGTTTTAAACAAATGTAACTCTTCTTGAACTATTGTTACATGTTTTAAACAAATGTAACTCTTCTTGAACTATTGTTACGTGTTTTAAACAAATGTAACTCTTCTTGAACTATTGTTAC
>NW_013687531.1:0-1180 GCF_000517525.1 Limulus polyphemus | reverse complement strand
ATATATATATATATATATATATATACTACAATATATTTGTGAACACACATATAAGCATATATAATATAAAGTTACAATTTCACTAGAATATCTGGATGGAAAGTTTCTGAAATAACATCCCATGGATTTCAAGAATTGACATAGATATTATACCATTTTTAATGTACATACTGTAGTAAACCATGTTGGGTAATATCTTGAAAATAATCTTTACTTTGATGAGAATAATGCTGACAGTGAACTATTGTAACCCTTGGTGAGAAAGGCACAAACTTTTCAAAGATCAAGTTTGTTGGAAAATTGAATGTTGTTTAGTGATTTAAGTTAACATTATTTAACAGAAGGTATTCTTCACCAGTTAGTTGCTAATGGAGATTACACTTTCAGCTGGTCACTCAAAGATCCAGGTTGGCTCAAATATATTGATGACACATTTGCAATATAGCACTACAGAACTCATACACCACCTAAGCAGACAACATCCAGTGGTTCAATTCACAATATAAGTACAAGGAAACTAACTCCCATTCCCAGGTGTGATGGCTACCAACAAGACAAATAACTTACCTACCACAGGAGTAAAAGGAAACCCACATATACATGATATCTGGACCACAAATCAACCACCATAAAAGTGTAAAGGCATTATAAACTGCTTAATCTCCAGAGTGAACAAGATTTGTAATAAAGAAGAAAGATGTATCACTAAAGCCCTCTTTGACAATGGAAACCTTGAATACTTGATTAAAGATGAAAACAAAGAAGACAAATTTGAAGAACAAGCAGAAATAGAATTACACTAAATTAGACTAAGGTGATCATATAGACTACTAACCATGACAACAACTGATATCTGATCACCACAACCTTACCATAAGTGTTTAATTTGCTTAATTCAAGTTGTTTTTTTCCATAAAGGTCAAAATACTCTGTTAAAAACAAATTGAAGGCACACTCAAGTGTATGGAAGCAATTCCACTTACCTAGGTGGTACCTGAGGAAGAGCTGGGAGGTAAGGTTTGGAGGTAGGCTCGACTATAGCAGTGGAAAAACTGAAGGCACACTCAAGTAACTGCTGTAGTTGAGCCTACTTCCAAGCCTTACTTCCCGGCTATTCCTCGGGTACCACTTGAGTAAGTAGAATTGCTTCCATAGGAAAAACTGAAGGCACACTCAAGTG
>NW_013687530.1:0-1180 GCF_000517525.1 Limulus polyphemus | reverse complement strand
CACTACATTAAATAACATAACCAAGATGACTGAGTTACAACACTACATTAAATAACATAACCAAGATCACTAAGTTACAACACTACACCATATATCTAACATAACCAAGATGACTAAGTTACAATGCTACACTATGTATCTAACATAACCAATATCACTGAGTTACAACACTACATTAAATAACATAACCAAGATGACTGAGTTACAACACTATGTATCTAACATAACCAATATCACTGAGTTACAACACTACATTAAATAACATAACCAAGATGACTGAGTTACAACACAACACTATGTATCTAACATAACCAAGATCACTAAGTTACAATGCTACACCATATATCTAACATAACCAATATCACTGAGTTACAACACTACATTAAATAACATAACCAAGATCACCGAGTTACAACACTACACCATATATCTAACATAACCAAGATCACTAAGTTACAATGCTACACTATTTAAAAGTACTTTATAAACAAACAGAGACCTGCAAAACATTTCAGTCAATACCAGAATCTTTATTGAAAAAGTTCTTCTTTAAATACAGGATTTCTGGAATAATATAAAAGATTTCTAATCGCAGACACTAAAATCTACAAGTCCACTTGTCTTAAGGCTAATGTTAGTTAAACCATTATTAAGTACAGCCTATATTCAATAAAGGGATAATTGACACTAACTTGTGTACATTTGTTGCTTTAGTTTAGTTAGAGCTAAACTTTTCTGTACTTAATGCTATCAATAAATGAACTAATAATGTTATTCTACAACCTAAGCTTTTTAAAAACTTTGATAAGCATTTAATATACTGTTGTACAAAATTTCTACTAAAGTATATTTATGTCTGCCTTTTGTTTACATCCATTAAAATAAAATGCATTCACATTTTCAAAACAGACAAAAACTGAGTATTATTATAACAAACAACACAAAACCATATTGAAAATTACTTTAGAGATAACATAAATCAGTGGAGAAAATTACCTTATAAATATCACCAAAACTGTGGAGAGTGTTACCTTATAAATATCACCAAAACTGTGGAGAAAGTTACCTTATAAATATCACCAAAACTTGGAGAAAATTACATTGTAAATATCACCAAAACTTGGAGAAAATTACCTTGTAAGTATCACCTAAACTTGGAGAAAATTACCTTATAAATATC
>NW_013687529.1:0-1180 GCF_000517525.1 Limulus polyphemus | reverse complement strand
CAGACTACAACAGATTATTTCAATGTGACGTGTGTAACACTAGGTCTGATAATTTGTTTGTGAACAGACTACAACAGATGTTTCAATGTGACGTGTTTAACAAGAGGTCTTATAGTTTGTTTGTGAACAAACATCTGTTGTAGTCTGACACGTCACATTTCGTGTTACGACCTGATATTTGTTTGGTGAAGTAAGTAGGTACTAATACACTGTCACTGTGTTTCTGGGTAAGATGTAAAATAAGTAGGTACTAATACACTGTCACTGTGTTTCTGGGTAAGGTGTGAAGTAAGTAGGTACTAATACACTGTCACTGTGTTTCTGGGTAAGGTGTAAAGTAAGTAGGTACTAATACACTGTCACTGTGTTTCCAAGCACAACGTTCGTCAACTAAGACACACACTGCGCTGACAACAGCCACTAGGAAGAAGTAACTTCGGGCCGCCCACCAATCGACTCCATTCCCCGCCGTTCACTTGACGAGTTGTTACGGAGACTCGTGCTGAGCTCACTTTGACGAGTAGTGCATGCAAAGTGGTTATGTGTAGGGAACGGGTGAGTGAAAGAGTAGAATACAGAGAAATACACGTGGAGTGAGGGGAGAAAAGGCAATGATAAAACTACAGTAGTAGTGAGTCTGTCGGCCTATGCATAACTTCCAGCTAAATCCTTACTGCTCTTACTATTGGTATTTTAAATGGGTTCGTTATATATGAATACCAGCGATTACACGAATGATCTGTACGCTTGTAAATACCGTTTCTCTGCATGACTCTGCTGTAACAAGGAGAAGATAGCTCTTTATGTAACGACGTTCCTTTTTTGTTCACTCGGTGTCAGAAGATGTGAAGATATCTGGTCTTTTTCTGTACAGATCGATCTTATTGTGTTATTATGGTGATTTTTATGATCCTCGTATTTGCCAGTTTTTTTCGGTGGCACGCGGGCGGTAAGAACATTTTATTATTTGTTTTTATCATTAAAAGTATTGTAAAATCTAGGGAGTTTTCCAACACTAGGGGGTCATTTGTAAGGTTTACTCGTTATAAGAGACAGAAGAAATGTTATCATTGGTTCTAAATTAACAGATTAATGTGCAAAATCTTTGTTCAAGTAGCTTTTAATCTGTCCAAACTGTTTTATGTTACATTATATCTGAGGCTATCTTACCCAGAAACAC
>NW_013687528.1:0-1180 GCF_000517525.1 Limulus polyphemus | reverse complement strand
AAAAGGTGGTGTCTATTTACTTGTGACCATGCTGTGTATATAAAGTGAACGCTGAGATAACAAGAAAGAACCTTTGGACCCAAAAGTCATGGTGAAACTGGAAATACTCTTAGTACTGTTAAGAAAAATATTTGAAAAATAATTTGAACTTTAAATACCTCTTGGTACTGTTAAGAAAGATATTTAAAAATAATTTGAAGTCCACGAAGGCTTGATAACCACAAGTCAACAAACTTCTAGACATATTCCAAAATTTATTTATGTTTTTATGATAAAAACTGCAATCTTAGCAATATTCCATTTGGTCACATACCTGTCAGTTCCTCCAGTATACTTGCAATAGACTTGTGCAGTTTTGCTCTGCTTAAACATGGTCTTGAAAACCTACAATAATGGCTCTTTGGGAAGTTTTTCAATGTATATCGCCTACGATTGGTGTAATTTTCGTTGAGAATGGCTTGTTTCAATGGACACTGAGGTCGGACAGTAATATGTGACCATGGCCGCTAGGCTGAGCGTGACGAGCGATGGAAGAAGTAGCTCCAAATGCAGCATGGGACCTTATAAAATGTCATTAACCTCAGTATGTGTGTGTGTGTGTGTCAAACAAGAGTTCTTTACAAATAAGAGAATATTTATTTGTTTCTAACATTTGCATTACACTGTTTTTGCTACCAAAGTCTTCATCATCTTTATTATACAGATCTTTTGCTTTCGATTTACTCGTACTTGGAACATTACAAACACTAGTAATATTTCTCTTCTTAGATCTGTTTTTACAAGAAACATCACAGAGATATGATAGAAATATAATTTTTATTATAACTGTTTACATTTTGACTATCATCCTGAGTCCTCTCCTTCAGTTTTACATAACTTTTTCAAGTCTTGTAAAGTTAAAGGACAAACTCTACAATAGCAAGGTTTGCAATAATTTCGTCAAGTGACTTAACGGAGATTTATTTTTAATTGTTATGCACAAAACTACACAATTGATTATATGTTCTCTGCCCACTGCGGGTATCGAAACCCAATAGCTAATGTTCTAACCCCTTCGACCTGCCACTGAGGCCACTAAACAGAAATAAAAGACGTTCGTACGTTGATGAGTATGCGTAACTATAGGAGTCACTCGTGAGTTCATGAGTATGTGTAACTATAGGAGTCACTCGTGAGTTCA
>NW_013687527.1:0-1180 GCF_000517525.1 Limulus polyphemus | reverse complement strand
TTGATAACGAGGAACCCACATGGTCCTGTGATATAACAATGTTAAACACCCTATGTCTAACACAACTAACTTCTGTCACAAAAAAACACACATGGTCCTGTAATATAACAATGTTAAACACCCTATGTCTAACACAACTAACTTCTGTCACAAAAAACACATATGGTTCTGTAATATAACAATGTTAAACACCCTATGTCTAACACAACTAACTTCTGTCACAAAACAAACACATATGGTTCTGTAATATAACAATGTTAAACACCTAAGAAATACAAGAGGACACCATCTAACCCTTCATGGGTGTCTATGAACACCCACCTGAGTAATATAACAGGAGACCACCTGACCCTTCATGGGTGTCTATGAACACCCACCTGCAATAAAAATTTAATCCACTCTTTTCTTTTCAGTTAATCATTGGTTCCCATTTTAAGCTACCATATGGTGTCAGTATCCATTACTGTTGATAGCATAAGCTAATCACCTTGTTTGAAAAATAAATCTGATCTAACAGAAAGGATCCAGCCTTTCTTTTCCAAATCTTAAATGTAGCCTCTTAATCCATTATCTTCAGAATGTAGCTTACAGAATCAGATTCATTTATTCTATTAATCCCCTGGATAATCTTGTAATCTGAAACAAGATCACCTCTTACCCTTCTTTTCTTAACATATTCCTATAGTAAGATAATCCTTCCATAACTAAAATTATCCCAGAAATCCTCTTCTGAAGCCAGTAAGTTAATACCTTTTCTTAGATAAAATAATACCAAATATTCCAGTGAGGCTTATAAATAATCAATATGAAAAAGAGCATTGCCTTGATGGCTTCAATAACGGTCTGTTGTTAAGCCTAGATCCTTTTCAAACAAAGAAGTGTGTTCCTGTCTTTATTAAATGTCTGATTCACACTATAATCCAAATGCATTACCTGTAATTAAAGGCTATTTGTCCAACTTACCAATTGATCCAAGTCATTCTATACTATTTTGCTAACTATGCCTATATCAAGCACCGCTCCCCGAGACACACCACTAGTAACAAAGATCCAGTTTGACTGGAGTCCTTTAATAACAACTGTTTACTTTTTTTCTCACCATTTAATTCTTCTTCTACAAACCTACACTAATATGATTTTCTTAGCTAATCTTACAAAGAACAGTTTGAAAGTCAAGGTA
>NW_013687526.1:0-1180 GCF_000517525.1 Limulus polyphemus | reverse complement strand
TTCTGCATGGAATGAAAATATAATTAAAGTGGCGAGTTCACCGTAAAGGTTATGTTCTGTATAGAATAAAGATATAATTAAAGTGGCGAGTTCACGGTAAAGGTTATGTTCTGTATGGAATAAAGATATAATTAAAGTGGCGAGTTTACGGTAAAGGTTATGTTCTGAATTATGTTAAATGAAGACTTCGACAATATTAGAAGTACTTTTATCAGTAGTCATGGTACTTGGAAATATCTCTTTAAAACATTTTTTCTGGTTTGCAGGTATAATGGTCAAAAACGTTTATAAAACCTGTTATTTGTGTTATTGTGGTGTCCCGGACAATCCTGAAACATCTGTCTCGTCATCATACCAAAAAAAAAACATCAAAAAGATACGTCTTCTTTTGTCTGCTTCACATTCGAGTAGCTAACACTGATTGTTTGATCTGTGGCATGTAATTGACGAGGGAGTTTTACCACTAATGTTAACAGACTCGTAATTAGTCAAAGTCCCGAGGCTACACATCAAGCTGTCCGTCAAAGAATTCTTTTGTTTGGTTAAGTGTACACCCGACTTTATGAATGAAATATTCCGTATCTATAAACAAAGAAAGAATGGTGAAGATCAGTCCGGCGTATTAACTACTAAACGTAACTGGAGTCCGGCCGTATTAACTACTAAACGTAACTGGAGTCCGGCCGTATTAACTACTAAACGTAACTGGAGTCCGGCCGTATTAACAACTAAACGTAACTGGAGTCCAGCCGTATTAACTACTAAACGTAACTGGAGTCAGGCCGTATTAACTACTAAACGTAATTGGAGTCCTGCCGTATTAACAACTAAACGTAACTGGAGTCCAGCCGTATTAACAACTAAACGTAACTGGAATCCAGCCGTATTAACTATTAAATGTAACTGGAGTCCAGCCGTATTAACTATTAAATGTAACTGGTTCAAATGAAGCTAGAGTGTTACATTATAGTTACTTCAAGACTATGGAGAACCAATCTATATATCCATAACTGTGATGGAGAACCAATCTATATATCCATGACTGTGATGGAGAACCAATCTATATATCCATAACTGTGATGGAGAACCAATTTATATATCCATAACTGTGATGGAGAACCAATTTATATATCCATAACTGTGATGAAGAACCAATCTACATATCCATACCTTTGATTTA
>NW_013687525.1:0-1180 GCF_000517525.1 Limulus polyphemus | reverse complement strand
CACTACCTAGTGCAAGAGATGGTAATAACTCATCTACAGATAGTGACACACTACCTAGTGCAAGAGATGGTAATAACTCATCTACAGATAGTGACACACTACCTTGTGCAAGAGATGGTAATAACTCATCTACAGATAGTGACACACTACCTAGTGCAAGAGATGGTAATAACTCATCTACAGATAGTGACACACTACCTAGTGCAAGAGATGGTAATAACTCATCTACAGATAGTGACACACTACCTAGTGCAAGAGATGGTAATAACTCATCTACAGATAGTGACACACTACCTAGTGCAAGAGATGGTAATAACTCATCTACAGATAGTGACACACTACCTAGTGCAAGAGATGGTGATAGCTCATCTACAGAAAGTGACTCAGAAGATGAACTTTTGGATGAATATAAATCAGCAAACAATTTATCCAAATTTCTTCCTGAACACGACACCTGCTTTTCCCACACGCTACAGCTTGTGGTCAGGGATGGTATGAAAAAAAGCACTGCTGAAAGTTCCAAAGCATCAGCCATCGTGTCCTACATTCGAAAATCAATGCAAGTTACTGATCTACTTGAGGAAGAGGCCAGAGTTCAGTCTTTAACACCAACACATTGAACTCAGAAATTAAGATAATTATGTTTTACTGAAGATTTCCCAGGAGAAGTTGGAAAACATAGATACTGGTACATCGATACTTACTTTTCATGATCAAACTATGCTTGCATATTTGGTGACAATACTGACATCTTTTGAAGAGGCAACAGATTTCATCCAGGGCCTGAACATTGTTACCTCCAGTTATATAAATTCACTTATTTATGGGCTGATGACTGAGATTGACAGCATGCAATCCAGATATAATTCCAATATTGTCCTGCACTGAAGAGATCTGTTCACGCCCGGCTGACTCAGTATGAGCAACGAAGTGGCTTCTTCTTCGCCGCGGCATTGGATCCCAGACTTAAAAGTGACTGGTGTTTCACTAGACATATGATCTGTGAATCCAATCGAATACTTCTGCAGTAAGAAGTCAATCGAATACTCCTGCAGTAAGAAGTCAATCGAATACTCCTGTAGTAAGAAGTCAATCGAATACACCAGCAGCAAGAAGTCAAGAAATTTTCTTCAACAAATAACCCTATAGCAACGGAACCCAAAGAGAACCGTACCCCCCC
>NW_013687524.1:0-1180 GCF_000517525.1 Limulus polyphemus | reverse complement strand
TATTGGCATGATGTTGTGAAGGTTCTAATTCACGAATTTCCTGCAGTACAACAGCCACTTTTATATCTAATATACAGACGTGTAAAACTGTCGTAGTCACCTAATCAAGCTTTTAGTAAAAATATCTAGAAAAGTCCCTATTATTGTAAAAAGTTACTTCATACATTTCTACACTACAGAATAATGGCTACTTAACCCTATGTTCCTGTCTCGTCAGCTTTGTGAACAAACGTTTCTTAATCATTTATGCAATGAACTGCTTGTGCGTCCATGACTTTTCGGTCACATGCCCCTAACAACATACGAATTACACACAAAATTCAAGCAAAATTACCAGGAATATTATAAGTAATATTACTTGAGCAATGTACATAACATTTTTACATTAAACATAAGATTAAATGCATAACAAGTAAATAATCAACCCATATATTTAGGATATACAATGCTTTTTAAGGTGATTCTGGTTAAACTTATCACAAACCCTGTCCATAATATTGCATACCACATTACAATAATCTACGGGTGACAGCGATATCAATCTCAGATTACATTATTTCACAGGCCATCCACTGTGGATGTTGCTTTTTAAAACCACGTTTAAGCAAGTCCATTGGAGCTGCACTGGGTGGCGGAGAGGACTTGACAGGTATGTGATGGAATGGGATTGCTGAGATTCCAGTTATTCCAGCTATCTTTGTAATGAAAACAGTTGTTGATTTCGAGGTACTTTCTGGAAGCTTGTGAATGTTTGGCTCGTGAGTCTTCATCTACTTGTTTATTATCTTGTTAACGGTACCAAGAGATATACCCAGCTTCATTGTAATGACTTGTTAGGCCGGAGTAACTAGTTGTACTCCGGATTGGCTTGGATTATAGTTTCGAAACCCGTTGTAAACGTAAGTTTTTTTATGCTTCATTTGGGGGTATTGAAAGCTTGTCTCGATATCTTATATTTTTTGATTCGATATTATTTAAGAATATAACTATACAGATATCTATCTGTGTTGGCATTATAATGTCGAATTATAGGAAAGCCACGGTAAGTCAGATATACAGGTGCTAATCATGTCATCACAATTGGAATTAGCGACCAAACTCCACTGCACTAGTTTATGCAAACATTTCTTATGATTTGTGATTTACCCTGTGTATTTCATATTTGTTTGTTAATGTATTC
>NW_013687523.1:0-1181 GCF_000517525.1 Limulus polyphemus | reverse complement strand
CTAAATAACTATCACAATTATTATAAACGCCTATAACAGGATATTCCGTTACATCTAAATAACTATCACAATTATTAGAAACACTTATAAAAGGATATTCCGGTTACATCTAAATAACTATCACAACTATTATAAACAGTTATAACAGGTTATAAGTAACTATCACCACTATTATAAACGCCTATAACAC
The DNA here is from genome assembly GCF_000517525.1 of Limulus polyphemus. Lineage (NCBI taxonomy): Eukaryota > Metazoa > Arthropoda > Merostomata > Xiphosura > Limulidae > Limulus > Limulus polyphemus. The sequence goes on along the minus strand of NW_013687523.1, from coordinate 991 downwards.
GATATTCCGGTTACATCTAAATAACTATCACAACTATTATAAACAGTTATAACAGGTTATAAGTAACTATCACCACTATTATAAACGCCTATAACACGATATTCCGGTTACATCTAAATAACTATCACAACTATTAGAAACACTTATAACAGGATATTCCGGTTACATCTAAATATCTATCACAACTATTAGAAACACTTATAACAGGATATTCCGGTTACATCTAAGTAACTATCACAACTATTAGAAACGTCTATAACAGGATATTCCGGTTACATCTAAATAACTATCACAACTATTAGAAACACTTATAACAAGATATTCCGGTTACATCTACTGTTTTCTTCCGTCACATTTCGCTCCAGTAGATTTAATAGCATCACAATATAGTGTATTTCCTTAATTGTTCAATGCAAACAAGGCAGAGAATAATGTTGGTGACTTTGTGTCAATGATATAGTATTTAATATAATATCTTAACAACAATGTAATGTCTGAAAGATCAAGCACCTCAACAGTAATGTAATGTCTGAAAATCAAACACCTTAAAAGTATTGTAACGTCTGAATATCAAGCATTTCTTGTAACAATAATGTAATGTCTGAAAGCTCAAGCATTTTAACAACAATAATAAATCACTGAAAATTAAACATCTTAACGATAATGTAATATCTGAAAAATCAAGCATTTTAATAATAATATAATGTTTGAAAATCAAGCATTTTAACAACAACGAAATGTCTTTTAAAAAACATCAAGTAAATTAAAAAAAATATGAAAGCAAAAGATTCAGTCTAAAAAGTGTGTATATAAATACACTACGTTTCACCAGGTTGATATTAGTAGTGTAAGTATATAAATACACTACGTTTCACCAGGTTGATATTAGTAGTGTAAGTATATAAATACACTACGTTTTACCAGGTTGATATTAGTAGTGTAAGTATATAAATGAACTACGTTTCACCAGATTAATATTAGTAGTGTAGGT
>NW_013687522.1:1269-1880 GCF_000517525.1 Limulus polyphemus | reverse complement strand
GGCACAACTACTATATGAACACCTAGGTGTAGCTATAGTTACCGAATTTATAGCAACCATACTCATCTTTAGCTTTACTTGGTACAACTACTCCATGAACACATAGGTGTAACTCTAGTTAACGAAATAATAACCCCTATACTCATCGTAGCGTTATTTGGTACAACAACTCCACGAATACCTAGGTGTAACTCTAGTTAACGAATTTATAACCACCACATTCATCTTTAGCCTTACTTGGTACAACTACTCCACGTATACCTACGTGTAACTCTAGTTACCGAATTTATAACCACCATATTCATCTTTAGCCTTACTTGGTACAAGTATTCCATGAACACATAGGTGTAACTCTAGGTACCGAATTTATAACCACTACACTCATCGTTAGCGTTATTTGGTACAACAACTCCACGAACACATAAGTGTAACTCTAGTTACCGAATTTATAACCACCATATTCATCTTTAGCCTTACTTGGTACAAGTACTCCATGAACACATAGGTGTAACTCTAGTTACCGAATTTATAACCACTACACTCATCGTTAGCGTTATTTGGTACAACAACTTTACGAACACATAAGTGTAACTCTAGTTACCGAATTTGTT
>NW_013687522.1:0-570 GCF_000517525.1 Limulus polyphemus | reverse complement strand
AACCACTACACTCATCGTTAGCGTTATTTGGTACAACAACTCCACGAACACATAAGTGTAACTCTAGTTAACGAATTAATAACCCCCATACTCATCTGTAGCGTTATTTGGTACAACAACTCCACGAATACCTAGGTGTAACTCTAGTTACCGAATTTATAACCACCATATTCATCTTTAGCCTTACTTTGTACAACTACTCCACGAATACCTTGTTGTTACTCTAGTTACCGAATTTATTACCACCATATTCATCTTTAGCCTTACTTGGTACAACTACTCCATGAACACATAGGTGTTACTCTAGTTACCGAATTTATAACCACCATATTCATCTTTAGCGTTATTTGGTAAAACTACTCCATGAACACCTAGGTGTAACTCTAGCTACGGAATTTATAACCACCATACTCATCTTTAATCTTACTTGGTACAACTACTCTACGAATACCTAGGTGTAACTCTAGTTACCGAATTTATAAACACCCTATTCATCTTTAGCCATACTTGGTACAACTACTCCATGAACACATAGGTGTTACTCTAGTTACCGAATTTATAACCACCATA
>NW_013687521.1:0-1181 GCF_000517525.1 Limulus polyphemus | reverse complement strand
ATCCAGTCGATTCTAAAGAGATATATTTAGGCTTGTAAACAAGATTCACTAAGGATCCAGTCGATTCTAAAGAGATATATTTAGGCTTGTAAACAAGATTCACTAAGGATCCAGTCGATTCTAAAGAGATATATTTAGGCTTGTAAACAAGATTCACTAAGGATCCAGTCGATTCTAAAGAGGCTGAATAATGTATCTTTACCAGATATCTTTTAAACTCTTCGGACGAAAAGAAAAACAACATTTTTATGTTTGCAAACAAGAAGAATAACTAATGACCCAATCGATTGTGAAGAGGCTGAAGAAATTACCTCTACCAATGATCTTAAGCTATTTTGTTCCTATGAAATTAATTTATTCTATTTATGGCTCTAATCTCATCTGTTTACTAATATATTTTGTTTCACACCAAGTAAAAATATATTTGGTTTGTGTCACCTTTAGTCTTCTTATCCTAAACATATTTCGGCTAGCTACCGCACTATGTCATCCTGTACCACCCTAGATATAGCTTGTTTCAATATGTAACCCACTGTGTCACCTTCTACCACCCTAGATATAGCTTGTTTCAATATGTTACCCACTGTGTCACCTTCTACCACCCTAGATATAGCTTGTTTCAATATGTAACCCACTGTGTCACCTTCTACCACCCTAGATATAGCTTGTTTCAATACGTTACCCACTGTGTCACCTCCTACCACCCTAGATATAGCTTGTTTCAATACGTAACCCACTGTGTCACCTTCTACCACCCTAGATATAGCTTGTTTTAAAACGTTACCCACTGTGTCACCTTCTACCACCCTAGATATAGCTTGTTTCAATACGTTACCTACTGTGTCACCTTCTTCCATCATAGATATAGCTTGTTTCAATACGTAACCCACTGTGTCATCTTCTACCATCATAGATTTATCTCCTTTTAGCTTGTCATTTACTATGTTGTACATTTTCTGTTTGCAATTCACTGAGTAATTTTCTGCTGTTCTCGATTTAACTTCTTTCAGCATAAGTTACACTGTGTCATCTTTTCTTCAGTTTACAGCGCCTTCTGCCACCCTGGTTTCAACTTTTTGCAGCTTGTGTTATAGCCTTTTGACGTTTAGGGGTCCAACAACAGAAAATTTGAACAGGTTATTGGCAACAGACCTTAACCTCCATGTTTGTTTGTTTGTTTT
>NW_013687520.1:0-1181 GCF_000517525.1 Limulus polyphemus | reverse complement strand
ATATCAGAATGACCTTAGCTCAAGAGTGTGTCGGACATGATATTCAGTTATCATTAGAACCATAATAATATAAACAACGTGTATATTTTCGCTACAATCCCAATGCCAAAAACACAGCATCATTTTCAAAATAATTTATGGCGATCAAACGTTCTAGATGTTTTTAAAATTATTTCACCGTCTTATCCAGAAAATAATGGTTTCACCACCGAGACTGCTGAAGACAGAAAAAAAAAGTCCGTGACATCTGCGTAGTTTGTTTCAAAATGTACCTCGGTGCGACAGCAATAAGTCTATGGAGTTACAACACTAAAATCCTAGGTTTGATTCCCTGCGGTGGGTAGAGCAGATCGCTCAATGTGGCTATGCTCTGGCCCCCCCAGTGGTACAGCGAACTTACTGCACTAGAAACCGGGTTTCGATACCCATGGTGGCCACAGCACAGATAGCCCATTATGTAGCTTCGTGCCTAATTATAAACAAAAAAGTTATGCTCTAAAACAAACAACGAAACAAAACTGTTTCATAACCTACAGGCAAATTTTAAGTGCAAGAGGCATCTTTTTTTTTCCTTCCCACAAGCCTATGTGATAAGTCATGACAAGTTAGTGAAGTTTCAATATTCGACTTGTAGTTACAAGCATAGTAATCTGCTAACAAATGTTTCACTAAGTTTGTTCAGCCTTATTACCATTTGAAGAGTATTCGACTTGTAGTTACAAGCATAGTAATTTGCTAACAAATGTTTCACTAAGTTTGGTAATAAGGCTGAACATTTGAAGCACAGATCAGCTGGTTTTTGTGTTTGTTAAACTAGATTGAGTATATATCATAAATTTGAGTTTCTTAATTATTCTAACGCTTATTACACATGCGTTTAACACACGATTGAACTAAGAGGTGGGGATAATTCTAAAACAAAGATACTTACGTACGAATTCACTCGCCCCGTACTGGTTCAGCGGTAAGTTTACGGACGTATAACGTTAAAATACGAGACTCGATTCCTAACTCAGCAAAGTTTCCGCGTCGCCCCCCCCCTTTTCACGTTAAAATAAATTTCGCAAGTGATAACAGTAAAATCAACATTTTCCTTACCTGTTTTTAATAAAGAAAACGTTTGTAATGAGTTATTGAAAGTAAATCTTAGAACAAACTAACAACAAACAAAACAAAAAAAA
>NW_013687519.1:0-1181 GCF_000517525.1 Limulus polyphemus | reverse complement strand
CGTATTATTTTTGACGATCAGCTGTGTTAATATTTCTGAATTATATTAAGTTTTACAATTAAACTTGTTTCTGCAGTGTTATTTGGTTTTGTGATTTGACGTTAACAACTTCATTTTGCTATTTTTTTTAATTATTTCTTTTTTATTAATTTTCAGTTCTTTATTTGTTTATTGTTAAGCACAAAGCTACACAATAGGCTATCTGTGCTCTACCCACCGCAGATATCAAAACCCACTTTTTAGCGTTATAAATTATCATATTAACCATTCAACCACCGGATGTGAGGGGAGCAATGTGAAATTTAATCAGTTTATAAATCAGGCGAGGAAAAGTTTGTTCGTGTGATTCAATGCAAAACTACACAATAGACTATATGCGCTCTCTTCGCCATAGGAATATAACCCTGGATTTTAACGTTGTAAATCTGTATACTTATCACTGGAGGACTGAGTTTTTAAAGTAATACTATTTCCGTAGAGTAATGTAGGCTCTTCTAAAACACTCGATCACAATTGTAAATTACTGCTTTTAAACACACCTACGTGTTTTATTATCCATTCCAAAGCCTTGATATATGTTGGAAGCAACGTGATCCTTTACAAGCAGTTACTATAATTAACATTTCGCGATTAATTTGACAAAGTGAAAACTGAAAGCGGAATGAGATTTGAATTCGTGAATGCTTGCTTTGTCTTGAGTGATGTAACTCCAGTTTCTTTATTTACTTTAAAGGTATAACGCTAAATCCTGGGTTTTGATACCTGCGGTGGAAAAAATCACATGTAATCCATTATGAAGCTTTATGTGTAAAAATAAACAAACAAAGCAAACAAGCTTTACTTCATGGGTTTCTAAAGGCAAGATGTGACAGTATTATCAAATCGGCTTGTAAATCATTTTACTGACATTTTTTAATTGAAAGTACCTAATTAAGAAATGTAACTATAGAAATATTAAGGTGGCACGTGGTCCGTATGATATTAAATACTTAAAGGAATACTTCGGAACAACCGCTGAAAGAGAGCAGAACAGAAAAACTCGGTCCCTCAAGTGTATCTCAATGAAGATGTTTAATGTATTGCATTAAAATTTAGACAAAATATGACCAAGTTGAACAAAAATGAGCATTTAAAGTACTCTAAAAATTACTAATTCATACAAATTAAACTTTTCGAAGAAC
>NW_013687518.1:0-1181 GCF_000517525.1 Limulus polyphemus | reverse complement strand
TAAACTTATAAAAACTGTCATGTTTGTTTTCAGTAAAAGAATCTATACATCATATTCGATAATTACTTTCAAGATATTTAGCTCTTCACTGTAATAAAGACACTGCACAACAAGTAACGGGTTGTAACAGAAGTGTAGTATTTCGCTCTGATTAAACTAAATACAGCCTACTTCAGAGTAACATGTAAAAGTGATAATTGTTACGTCATAGCGTGACGTCAGTGTATAATCTTTACTGGCAGTTTCTCGGAAGTGTGGATTCTCCGGGAGTGGCCTGTATAATTTGAATGTGTTGATTTGGAAATATGGAAAGATAAAACAAGTATTGATTTTTTGCTGGTAGTTTAATATGTACCTTTCGTGATATTATGTACATTAATTCTCTAAACACAATATAAAAGAGTCTGTGTATTTTGCTATAGATTTTCTTCTAATTCAGTACATCAAGTCTAGTCCAAAGCTGTGAATAAGATAACAAAAAAATGATTTTCTATACTCTACCAAAACTGCTTTTGTTTTCTCTTCGAACAAGTAACATGATGTTGTTTTCTTTGTAAATATTTTGAAAGCTGAAGAAAGACTAGTGACAAAATTTCGTGATGAAGACAAGCAAGATGTCTCGTATCCGGTGATCGAAAATCAGTAAAACACCTAGTATACACTGATCGTAAATCAGTAAAACACTTAGTATACACTGATCGTAAATCAGTTAAACACCCAGTATACACAGATCGTACATCAGTTAAACACTTAGTATACACTGATCGTAAATTAGTAAAACACTTAGTATACACTGATCGTAAATTAGTAAAACACTTAGTATACACTGATCGTAAGTCAGTAAAATACCTAGCATAGACAGATCGTAAATCAGTAAAACACTTAGTATACACTGATCGTAAATCAGTAAAACACTTAGTATACACAGATCGTAAGTCAGTAAAACACCTAGCATAGACAGATCGTAAATCAGTAAAACACTTAGTATACACTGATCGTAAGTCAGTAAAACACCTAGTATACACTGATCGTAAATCAGTAAAACACTTAGTATACACTGATCGTACATCAGTAAAATACCTAGCATACACAGATCGTAAATCAGTAAAACATCCAGTATACACTGATTGTAAGTCAGTAAAACACCTAGTATAAACTGATCGTAAATTAGTAAAACACTC
>NW_013687517.1:0-1181 GCF_000517525.1 Limulus polyphemus | reverse complement strand
AATAATTATATGGTTATAGATACACAATAATCATAATTATATGGTTTAGATAAACAATAATCATAATTATATGGTTATAGATAAACAATGATCATAATTGTATGGTTATAGATAAACTATAATCATAATTATATGGTTTAGATAAACAATAATCATAATTATATGGTTATAGATATACAATAATCATAATTATATGGTCATAGATAAACTATAATCATAATTATATGGTTATAGATAAATAATAATCATAATTATATGGTTTAGATAAACTATAATCATAATTATATGGTTATAGATAAATAATAATCGTAATTATGTATTGTATATCTATAACCATATAATTATGATTATAGTTTATCTAAACCATATAATTATGATTATTGTTTATCTATAACCATATAATTATGATTATTAGTTTATCTATAACCATATAATTATGATTATTGTTTATCTATATAACCATATAATTATGATTATAGTTTATCTAGGACCATATAATTATGATTATTGTATATCTAGAACCATATAATTATGAGTATTGTATATCTATAACCATATAATTATGATTATTGTTTATCTAAACCTTTCATAATTATATGGTCCTAGATAAACTATAATCATAATTATATGGTTATATAGATAAATAATAATCATAATTATATGGTTATAGATAAATAATAATCATAATTATATGGTTATAGATAAACTGTAATCATAATTATATGGTTTATAGATAAACAATAATCATAATTATATGGTTTAGATAAACTATAATCATAATTATATGGTTATAGATATACAATAATCATAATTATATGGTTATAGATATACAATAATCATAATTATATGGTTATAGATATAACCATATAATTATGATTATTGTTTATCTATAACCATATAATTATGATTATTGTCTAGATATACAATAATCATAATTATATGGTCCTAGATAAACTATAATCATAATTATATGGTTATATAGATAAATAATAATCATAATTATATGGTTATAGATACACAATAATCATAATTATATGGTTATAGATATACAATAATCATAATTACATGGTTATAGATAAACAATAATCATAATTATATGGTTTAGATAAACAATAATCATAATTATATGGTTATAGATAAACTATAATCATAATTATATGGTTTAGATAAACAATAATCAT
>NW_013687516.1:0-1182 GCF_000517525.1 Limulus polyphemus | reverse complement strand
AATTTAGTTAAATTACCCCCGATACACCTATAGAGATAATATTTTTACAAGATTTTTTATGTGGCACTTTGACAAATGCTTTCTGAAAATCCAGATACAACAAATATACACCCTTACCCTCATCTACATAAGCAGTAACCATTTCAAAGAATGTAAAACATTTTTCAGGCACGATTTTCCATCAGTGAAATCATGTTGACTATCCAATAAAATTCTAAGCTTTGTTAAATGTCTTTGCATAGCATCTTTTATCAGACTTTCCGAAACTTTTCTCACAAGTGATGTAAGATTAATGGGCCTATAATTACTGGGGAAAAAATTATTACCTCCCTTGAAAAGAGGAGTAACATTAGCTAACTTCCAATCTTCTAGCACCTGCTCACTATTCAACGACTTAAAAAATAGTAAAGATACGAAAGTAAGTGTACTCCTGGACCATAGAAAAAGATATATATCACTTCTATCAAACCATTAGCAAAGTAAATATAGCATAATTAAATATATCTAAAGCTACGATTCCTGTTGTAAGTAACGTGATATGTGAATTACACCCTTACCCTAATCTACATAAGCAGTAAATATTTCAAAGAATGTAAAATATTTTTCAGGTTAGATTTTCCATCAGTGAGCAAGATAATTAAAATTATAATTAAATTCTGTTTAAACACATTTCCATTGATATCATTTTAATTCTAACCACGAATTCAAGCATCTCTGTGGTAAACGGAAGATTTCACAAATTCATCAATATTTCACACGTAGTAGAACATTTTCATTATTCAAATCTAAAGAACATTTTAAACACATGTTATAATACAAAATGTTCAAACTTTTTAGCATTTATTTATTTTATTCATGTTGTAACAAAGTACGAAAATTTTCATAAAACAGAAATGCCTGTTTTAAGACCTAACATTTTCATTAAAGAACTGTTTAAACACATTTCCATTGATATCATTTTAATTCTAACCACGAATTCAAGTTTCTCTGTGGTAAACGGAAGATTTCACAAATTCATCAATATTTCACATGTACTAGAACGAATTTTTCTAATTACTTCATATAACCTAAAATTTACGGTTTAAACGCCGAAAGAAGATGAAACACCCAAAACCAATAGGCCTAAGGTTTATGATAAAAATTCTATCACAAAGTTTATACCTAAACATCAGTTTCAAGTAC
>NW_013687515.1:1597-2061 GCF_000517525.1 Limulus polyphemus | reverse complement strand
ATTTTTATTTTTACTTGGTACAACTACTCCATGAACACCTAGGTGTTACTCTAGTTACCGAATTTATAACCACCATACTCATCTTTAGCCTTACTTGGTACAACTACTCCATCAACATCTAGGTGTAACTATAGTTACTGAATGTGTAACCCATACTCATCTTTAGCGTTATTTGGTACAACTTCTCCACGAACACCTAGGTGTAGCTCTAGTTACCGAATTTATAACCACCATACTCATCTTTAGCCTTACTTGGAACAACTACTCCATGAACACCTAAGTGTAACTCTAGATACAGAATTTATAACCACTATACTCATCTTTAGCCTTACTTGGTACAACTACTCCATAAACACCTAGGTGTAACTCTAGTTACCGAATTTGTAACCACTATACGCATCTTTAGCGTTATTTTGTACAACTCCACGAACATCTAAGTGTAACTCTAGTTTCAGAACTAGTAA
>NW_013687515.1:0-718 GCF_000517525.1 Limulus polyphemus | reverse complement strand
ATCTTTAGCCTTACTTGGTACAACTACTCCATAAACACCTAGGTGTAACTCTAGTTACCGAATTTATAACCACCATACTCATCTTTAGCCTTACTTGGTACAACAACTCCATCAACACCTAGGTGTAACTCTAGTTACTGAATGTGTAACCCATACTCATCTTTAGCGTTATTTGGTACAACTTCTCCACGAACACCTAGGTGTAGCTCTAGGTACCGAATTTATAACCACCATACTCATCTTTAGCCTTACTTGGAACAACTACTCCATGAACACCTAAGTGTATCTCTAGATACAGAATTTATAACCACTATACTCATCTTTAGCCTTACTTGGTACAACTACTCCATAAACACCTAGGTGTAACTCTAGTTACCGAATTTGTAACCACCATACGCGTCTTTAGCGTTATTTTGTACAACTCCACGAACACCTAAGTGTAACTCTAGTTTCAGAACATGTAACCAACATACTCATCTTTAGCGTTATTTGGTACAACAACTCCACGAATACCTAGGTGTAACTCTAGTTACCGAATTTATAACCACCATACTCATCCTTAGCGTTATTTGGTACAACAACTCCACGAACACCTAGCTATAGCTCTAGTTAACGAATTTGTAACCAACATACTCATCTTTAGCGTTATTTGGTACAACAACTCCACAAATACCTAGGTGTAACTCTAGTTACCGAATTTATAACCACCATACTCATC
>NW_013687514.1:0-1182 GCF_000517525.1 Limulus polyphemus | reverse complement strand
AAACTAGGATGTATCCACGTGTTAAATTAGCACCGTATTGAAAAAAAAAATAGGTGTACTTTTATCTGTTTTCGAACATTCTAACTGGTGCGTGTATTTTTGAAACAACGAAACGTTATTTTTATATATTTACCCTCGCCCGCGGAGGGGGGGAGCGAAAGTATTGCATTGCAATCGGGTCTGTGTCTGTCTGTATTTCCGTACGCGTATCTCAAACACTAATAGACCGATCATTTTACTCACGGTGGGAAATCATTATGGAACAATTTTGGTCCAAATTTGGTCCGGATGCGGATTTTGAATCGCTTCCAAACATTTTTGTTATAATGGGGGGGATAAGACATGTTCGCGGTTTTGGGTTAATAACCCTGTAAAGGGTGATCGGATTTGTACCAAATTTCATGGACACGTTAAGGTTGAGACTCCTGATCACACCACAAGAAATTATCCGGATCGTTGATCATTCTGGTTCTGAGAAGGATTTACTGAGTTTTGACGTTATCCAATATAATCTCGAAAAGGAGCGGCGAGGCGAGGGTATGCAATCTCTCTGATTGCTTTTGTTTAACTTGAAACTACATTAAGTAATTATTTACACCAAACTGTATACTTAATAATTCTTAGCGTCAAATATACCGCCAGAAGATGGATAAAGGACTAATTTCCTGGTCTTTTTTTATTCCCATATTTTTGCAAACAAGCTTAATTCTAAGTTCTGCCCCTGCGAGTTAATTTCCGTGGACCCGTCAAGTCTTGAAACACATTCGTTAACGAGTTTTCTCCTTCCCGGATAAGAACAGCATGTGCTTCTGGCCATTACATGATATAATCCATTACAACCACTTACACTGCTATTCTGATCACATCTACAGCAACGTTTTCAAATGGTTCTCCAACAAAATCCTTCCCATGGTGCTTCTTTCGCGAACCTTTTTCCCTCATGGCATATTTCCCATGTTTTACATCAATTCTCCAGATACCTCCGGCACCCAGCCCAATAGAAGCGTTCTGTTATTCGCTCCTATATCTTCTCCACAACCTTGTAAAGGCTGAATATTTGGGTGTTAAGTAACGTAAAGTCTGTGGTAGCTGTTGTTTCTGTCCAGTGGTATCTTCCCATTTCCGACATAATACGCCATCTTGTAGGCATAAGGAATCCCATTGTGCCCAGCACATTTTTTG
>NW_013687513.1:1347-2092 GCF_000517525.1 Limulus polyphemus | reverse complement strand
TGTGTCTTCTTATTGACAGTACACAGTATCGTTAAATCTTGGTTCTTTTCATATATAGTACACACAGTATTGCTAAATCGTGTGTCTTCTTATTGAGAGTACACAGTATTGTTAAATCTTGTGTCTTCTTATTGACAGTACACAGTATTGCTAAATCGTGTGTCTTCTTATTCAGAATACACAGTATTGTTAAATCTTGTGTCTTCTTATTGACAGTACACAGTATAGTTAAATCTTGTGTCTTCTTATTGACAGTACACATTATCGTTGAATATTGTGTCTTCTTATTGACAGTACACAGTATCGTTAAATTTGGTGTCTTCTTATTGACAGTACACAGTATCGTTAAATCTTGTGTCTTTTTATTGACAGTACACAGTATCGATAAATCTTAAGTCTTCTTATTGACAGGACACATTATTGTTAAATCTTGTGTTTTCTTACTGACAGTACACATTATCGTCGAATATTGTCTCTGTACTGTCAATAAGAAGACACAAGATTTAACGATACTGTGTACTTTCAATAAGAACAGTATCGTTAAATCTTGTGTCTTCTTATTGACAGTACACAGTATCGTTAAATCTTGTGTCTTTTTATTGATAGTACACAGTATTGTTAAATCGTGTGTCTACTTATTGACAGTAAACAGTTTTGTTAGATCTTGTGTCTTCTTATTGACAGTACACAATATCGTTAAATCTTGTGTCTTCTTATTGACAGTACACAGTATCGTTAAATCTTG
>NW_013687513.1:0-437 GCF_000517525.1 Limulus polyphemus | reverse complement strand
TAGTATTGTTAAATCTTGTGTACTGTCAATAAGAAGAAATATACTGTGTACTGTCAATAGGAAGACACAAGATTTAACAATACTGTGTACTCTCAATAAGAAGACACAAGATTTAACGATACCTTGTAAATCTTGTGTCTTCTTATTGACAGTACACATTATCGTTGATTATTGTGTCTTCTTATTGACAGTACACAGTATCGTTAAATTTTGTGTCTTCTTATTGACAGTACACAGTATCGTTAAATCTTGTGTCTTCTTATTGACAGTACACAGTATCGTTAAATCTTGTGTCTTCTTATTCACAGGACACTTTATAGTTAAATCTTGTGTTTTGTTACTGACAGTACACATTATCGTCGAATATTGTCTCACTTACTGACAATACACAGTATTGTTAAATCTTGTGTCTTCTTATTGACAGTACACAGTATCGT
>NW_013687512.1:0-1182 GCF_000517525.1 Limulus polyphemus | reverse complement strand
TCCACTATTTCAAACAAATCCTGGCTTGTTAGATCTTATATGAAATGGGGGATTTTACTGTCTCTGAGCTAAGGTAATTTATATGGATTAAGTCGAAGACATTATTGTAATCAAAATGTGTGTGTGTGTTTTATTCACTAATTTCTTATGTCTGTAGCAATGTTAGAAGAAAACCAGGTTTTTCCTTTAGCTTCACAAGACTATAATGGATAGTCACTTTGACTCTGGGCTAAGCTGACGAGCTTTGTTTGAAATAGTGGATTGTATTGATCCTGGCTTATTAGATCTTATATGAAATGGGGGGATTTTACTGTTTCTGAGCTAAGGTAATTTATATGGAGTAAGTCTTGTTTGAAATGGTGGATTGTATTGAAAAAAGTATTCACATATTACAGACTTTCACCAGCCTCTGACCTCCATCCGTTTACTACAGTACCTTCAATGGAAAGAAAAAATATCTTAACCTCTTGTACACTAATCTAATTTCCAGCTTCTCTGTACTTCATAGTCACTGATCAATACATCTTTCCCAGGGTTATACCCTGTACTCACTGATCAATACATCTTTCCCAGGGTTATACCCTGTACTCACTGATCAGTACGTCTTTCCCAGGATTATACCCTGTACTCACTGATCAATACGTCTTTCCCAGGGTTATACCCTGTAGTCACTGATCAATACATCTATCCCCAGGGTTTTAAAGTATTTCAGACACACAAGTCATTACTAGTCTTACTCTAAACCATATCTCAGGACCTGTTGTACACATTTGTTGTACATAAAACATGGATGTAAGAGAAACTAACACTACTTTAGAATACATAAGGCAAAGTAGCATAAGTACCAATAGAACCCCCACGAGAAACTGACAATTCAGAATAACTATTCGACATGAAGAGTCTAAGTTTAACTTCCCGTAACTCCATCAAAATTAATCAAATTTCATAGTACAGCACTTAATGTTCTGTGTTTCTTTGACAATTTACAGAAGACATATATTTCAGTCAGATAATATGTGTAAATTAATCTCTTTCATTAAAACAAAATTATATTTTAAGATTAATACTGCTATGATTTATCTCTAAATAGGTGAGATATTAAACTGGTAAAAGCAACTGTCAACTGGCTGTCGTAGAGAATATCTCATAACTAGTTAGATAGAATAATCACAATTTACTTTA
>NW_013687511.1:0-1182 GCF_000517525.1 Limulus polyphemus | reverse complement strand
CTACCCAAAACTTTTGTATCGCTCAGTAATCTAGTTGATAGGAAATGAATCTCTTGACTATAGTGTAGGAACATAAGAAAGATCTTTGTCGTACATTGATCAATGCACGTGGAAGTTGTTAATTTACAAACATAACTCAAAACTTCTGAAGTAGATAAATATGTTCATGGTAGAACATGCCTGATCCAAAGTGGTACGGCTGCGTAGCACGTAGCACACGTACCAGTAGGCTTGTTAAGACTTTTGGGAGAATCTTAAACATTCGACAACATTTTTGATTTCCAGTTATACAAATTGGAAAAATCCCTACATTCTTTAGGGAGAAGCGTATTCACACCAAAAGACAGTAGCAAAGTGTGAAAAACTACGGTGTAGCGCTTGTACAAAAAGTATTTCAATCACAGAAAAAAGAATTAAATTACATTTTAAAGGCAAAATATCCAAACCATGTGATTTATTCATTGGATGAACAGTGTAAACAGCATTATTTGTGTGCAGAAGGTTGAGAATGAAGGTTATTGGTGTTCTGTAGAGTGTTTTAGGAAGTAATCACTCGATAGTTTACATACAAGAGGTTTAGCAGGTTGAAACACACAGAAACGTAAGACGCGGAGACGTGTGGTAAATGGATTAGGATCTAGTTTGCGCATGCTTTCTGATTCGATGCGCTAACGAACGAATCATAGAACAAATACACATCTGGGTGTATCGTGATTGGACAAGTTGTAGATTACAAGGACATTGTATGAATACTATTTTTGAGGCCAAGTAGGACAACTAGACAAATTTGAAATTAGAGCACAATATATATAACGACACTTGTGAATAATCACAATGTAGCAATTCATTTTTTCTTCAAATCAATACTTTCAACCCAGTGAGTAGTAACACATGCGTAATCAGAAGTTTATCTACGAGATCGTTGTTTTGTTATTTAGTTATACAGACGTTTTGGAGATACTTATATCTAAAACATAGGTTTAAATCGTTTTAGATATTTTTTCAGCTTAGTTATTTCATGGAAGTTCAAACGTAAATTTGACAAACTTGGTGTAAATCTAGTGTTCATAATTACATCACTTATTTGATCATATATAATACCAGTGAACAAAAAATGCGAATGCTTAGTGAGTAATTCTAAAAGCTTAGTAAGAACCTAATAATGGTTGGAAACGGCTTGAA
>NW_013687510.1:0-1182 GCF_000517525.1 Limulus polyphemus | reverse complement strand
GAAACTCGCTTACTAATTTAGAAGTTTTAGCATAAAAACTATAACAAGAACAAAATAGTTATGAGGTCAGTCCGAGGGACCGAGCCCATGCTGAAAGAGTTAATTTAGGGTGCTTTGAAAAAATTCTTAAAGTTTTCAGACCTTATCACACCAGGTGTTATCCATTTAGTATAATTAATAGTATTAGGTTAAAATGTTTAATAATTTCTATAATTTTTACTACTGAAGTTAATAATAATTAAGAATTTATAACAATTACTTTTTTTTCTTCTTTATTTCCACTACAGCATGATACAATGTTTTATTACATAATAATATTGTATACTCAAAGAACTTGCACTGGGAGAGGGAGTGTTTCTACTGTTCTAACATGTATGGCAAGGTTTCTTTGAGCAATGATAAGCATGTAATCCTAATTCAGTTTACATGATAAATTTTACTTTAATGCTATGTTGGTCATAAACAAATTAGCATTTAATATGCTCACCTTGGGACAAACCTTTCAGGAATTTTGTTCACTGGAAGAGAGAACCTGTGTGTATGTTTACTATGAAGAGCAACCAAATCATGTCTGTAAAGTTGTGAAGTTTTACCTGGAAAATAAAAGAAATAATATGTCTACCTTAAAAGATTTTCTAATCAACATAAATGTCACGTATACATACAATGCTGTTAGTATGTATTCAACATTTCCAATATAAATTTCACAAATCTTGTGATGTTGTACATAAAATATTTCACACTACAAATATGACTTTTTTTGTAGCTGAACATAATACCCACAACCTTTACATTTTTTCTTTTGACTGCAATAAAATGTTCTAGCTTTACCTTTCTTTATTTTATACATTTCATATCCCTTATGTGTTTCTATGTTGTTTTTACTTTTTTTATTTAGTCCTTGCTTTTGGTTGACAAGTATTACGAGTTCAAGCAAGCAAAGAATACATTCATATTTCATATACTTAAAAATAGGTGATGTTGCATAGAAACAATAACATGTTGATAATTCTAAACTTGATAAGCTGTAAGTACTCTGGATCATTTAAATAAAATTATGTAACTCACTGTCAGAAACCAGTTAAAATCTGATACTATGTCAAGGCAGACTTCGCAATGGTACAATTAACCCTTTCCTGATGGGTCATATGTCAAAGGCCATGTCATCTCATTTGTTGACTC
>NW_013687509.1:0-1182 GCF_000517525.1 Limulus polyphemus | reverse complement strand
CTTATACGACAAGATTAACAACATAAATGTGCTAATTCCACTTCTCTAAAACCCGAAAGATTTCTTTGTTTGTAGTTAAGCACAGTGCTCTATCCGTGCTGTGCCTCTCTAGCGTTATAAGTTCGCAGACTTACCGCTGTGTCACTGGCAAGAACCAAAGAGGAAAAGACCCTCTTAAGTCTCGACTGTATATATATATATATTGTATTTCACATTAGTCTGGTTCATATAGTCACACAAAAGACTATCTGTGCTGCGCCCACCATAGTCATATTTTAAACACATAAGGGTGATTTTTCTTTTCATAACTCCGTTTTAAATAGACATTAAGAAGGAAAATTAATATCCAAATCAAACACAACTCCCTGGAATTCCATGTTTTCATTAATATGTTAATATCCAAAATCATTTTTCTATTTGCGTTACACATTCTTGTTAAAACGTACGTGTACTTCTCGTATTATAGAACATAAGCTATTCGGCGAAACGCCCTCTGTCGGTACTTGTAGGACCACAACTGCTCGACTAACTACACCGATATAAATCTTGAATATATATATAAATATAACATTTAGATCAGTATTAATAAATCAAAAGATCACACAGTATTTTATGGGATAATAAAAATGTTTCGGATGTGTTCGTCTTTCGTCTGTGTGTAACTACAGATACGAATTTAACTGAAAACTTCAGAGAATCGGGATTATCAACTCA
The DNA here is from genome assembly GCF_000517525.1 of Limulus polyphemus. NCBI lineage: Eukaryota > Metazoa > Arthropoda > Merostomata > Xiphosura > Limulidae > Limulus > Limulus polyphemus. The sequence goes on along the minus strand of NW_013687509.1, from coordinate 468 downwards.
AGATAATCTGGTCGCCTTCGAAACCTCCTATGAAAAAAAGGCTTATGTTTCGCTAGCCTTCCTGACTCTTTGGTTTGTGGAATCTATCATGTTTTCTGGGGTAATTCGCTGTGCGCCGTCACACGTCACGATAGGTGAGTCATATTTTCGATACTTATTTTGATTATACCTTATCATTCCATTAGCTCTAACACCTGTGCAAGAGAAAAGTTCTTATTTTAAACAAAAATACCACTATATGCAACATTCTTCAAATGTCAATCCTGCTAGAGAAGCTGAACATTCTGTTCTAGTGGGCTCTTCCTGCTATATGATGAACATTCTGCTCTAGTGGGCTTTTCCTGCTATATGGTGAACATTCTGCTCTAGTGAGTTCTTCCTGCTATATGGTGAACATGCTGCTCCAGTGGGCTCTTCCTGCTATATGGTGAACATTCTGCTCTAGTGGGCTCTTCCTGCTATATGGTG
>NW_013687508.1:0-1182 GCF_000517525.1 Limulus polyphemus | reverse complement strand
AGCGTAATATATCCTTCGGACGCCCACGTTCCGAGGTTATCTCATTGATTTTCTAAGCGATACACCCATATATCCCCAAAGTTTTTATACATTTTCTGTTTTATATTAACGGTTCGTTTTGCTATTACGAATGTTAAAGCCTAGTATTGTGTTAAAAACCAAGTAGTATGTTTCAGTAATAAAAAGCCAGCAACGATAAACGACAATCTGTAAGTGACGTTACACTGACGTAACTGAATCATGGCCATATCTGCTTCAGCATATGTCTACATGCTAAGAGAAAAGTGTGAACTGTTTGAATGAAAAAGAATGTTCGTAGTACTTGTTAAATACAGTTTTTGGTTTCGTAATTCTGTTTCTTTCTCTTTTTTTTTCGTGTTGTTGTTGTAGTCTTTACGTATGACACTTAGAAACAAGACTATAAAAACAATTTCGTTAATGTAGAGTTTTGGATTTTGAAATAGTTATTCTAAATAAAACATGCTCTCCAACCTAGAATTTCATGAGAAAGTGATTTTTTAATATTGATTTTTGTGATCTGTGTAATTAAATGATATTGGAACTTCTCCATAAAATGGGTGTTTGTTTTATTTGTGGTCAGATACTATATAGACTCGAAGTGTAAGGTTTTTGTGTTATGTCTAATCGAAGATAATTCAGATCTATTTTAAACGTCGAGTCTTTGTGTCCTTTGTGGTCAGAGGGCATTCATACCTATTTAAAATGCCAAGTCTTTGTGTCCTTTGTGGTCAGAGGGCATTCATACCTATTTAAAATGTCAAGTCTTTGTGTCCCTTGTGGTCAGAGGGCATTCATACCTATTTAAAATGTCAAGTCTTTGTGTCCTTTGTGGTCAGAGGGCATTCATAGCTATTTAAAATGTCAAGTCTTTGTGTCCCTTGTGATAAGAGGGCATTCACACTTATTTAAAAAGCCGATTTTTGTGTCCTTTGTGATCAGAGAGTATTCACACCTGTTTAAGATGTTGATTCTATATATTTTGTGATCAGAGAGTATTCACACCTGTTTAAGATGTTGATTCTTTATATTTTGTGATCAGGGAGTATTCACACCTGTGTACAAGGTTGAGTTTTTATATCCTTTGTGATCAGAGAGTATTCATACCTATTTAAGTCGTCGAGTTTTTATATATATATATTCTTTGTGACCAGAGAGTATTCA
>NW_013687507.1:0-1182 GCF_000517525.1 Limulus polyphemus | reverse complement strand
CAAAAGGTAAAAGGCTTGCCAATCAGATTTATCCACTACGAACAACCACTCTTGCCATCATTGAACAAAAGGTAAAAGGCTTGTCTATCAGATTTATCCACTACTAACAACCACTCTTGTCATCATTGAACAAAAGGTAAAAGGCTTTAATAAATCCGCTACAACCACTCTTGTCATCATTGAAGAAAAGGTAAAAGGCTTTAATAAATCCGCTACAACCACTCTTGTCATCATTGAATAAAAGGTAAAAAGGCTTTAATAAATCCGCTACAACCACTCTTGTCATCATTGAAGAAAAGGTAAAAGGCTTTAATAAATCCGCTACAACCACTCTTGTCATCATTGAATAAAAGGTAAAAAGGCTTTCATAAATCCGCTACAACCACTCTTGTCATCATTGAACAAAAGATAAAAGGCTTTAATAAATCCGCTACAACCACTTTTGCCATCATTGAACAAAAGGTAAAAGGCTTTAATAAATCCGCTACAACCACTCTTGTCATCATTGAACAAAAGGTAAAAGGCTTTAATAAATCCGCTACAACCACTCTTGTCATCATTGAATAAAAGGTAAAAAGGCTTTAATAAATCCGCTACAACCACTTTTGCCATCATTGAACAAAAGGTAAAAGGCTTGCCTATCAGATTTATCCACTACTACTCTCATAACATTATATGAAAATTAATTTAATTTTTAAGGTAACAAGGAGAAGTAATGTCTTCTTTTCTTGCACCAAATATAAACAACTGTTAGCTAAGTATCTCGAATATTATGTATTCAGACTACCGGATGGAAATAATTTAATCGATTTTCCGTACCAATAGTGTGTGTACCAGTAAAAAAAAGTGTTCAATAAATTATTCGAGTTTACTTAAATCAGAAGATGTATATTATAGTATTGCATGAGGTTATTATTTTTGACTCACCGAATAAACATCCTGAACATGAGAGTCAAACGCTAAGAAATAATGTATAAGTAATGTGTAAAGATTAATAGAGCACGAATGGTAAGATCCCAAATCTTTTTTTATGAGATGTAATTTTTTGATATTTTTTAATCGTTTCTTTCTTAGAAAAATCAGGAGTACTTAACATCAAGTTAGGAGTTCGACCAGTCATTATCTGGGAGGAAAAGGAGTACTTAGCATCAAGCTAGGAGTTCGACCAGTCATTATCTGTGA
>NW_013687506.1:1570-2077 GCF_000517525.1 Limulus polyphemus | reverse complement strand
AAATCTTGTGTCTTCTTATTGACAGTACACAGTATTGTTAAATCTTGTGTCTTCTTATTGACAGTACACAGTATTGTTAAATCTTGTGTCTTCTTATTGACAGTACACAGAATAGTTAAGTCTTGTGTTTTCTTATTGACAGTACACAGTATTGTTAAATCTTGTGTCTTCTTATTGACAGTACACAGTATCGTTAAATCTTGTGTCTTGTTATTGACAGTACACAGTATCGTTAAATCTTGTGTCTTCTTATTGACAGTACACAGTATTGTTAAATCTTGTGTCTTCTTATTGACAGTACACAGTATTGTTAAATCTTGTGTCTTCTTTTCACAGTACACAGTATCGTTAAATCTTGTGTCTTCTTATTGACAGTACACAGTATTGTTAAATCTTGTGTCTTCTTATTGACAGTACACAGTATTATTAAATCTTGTGTCTTCTTATTGACAGTACACAGAATAGTTAAGTCTTGTGTCTTCTTATTGACAGTACACAGTATTGTTA
>NW_013687506.1:0-676 GCF_000517525.1 Limulus polyphemus | reverse complement strand
TACACAGTATCGTTAAATCTTGTGTCTTCTTATTGACAGTACACAATATCGTTAAATCTTGTGTCTTCTTACTGACAGTACACATTATCGTTAAATCGTGTGTCTTTTTATTGATAGTACACAGTATTGTTAAATCGTGTGTTTTCTTATTCAAAGTACACAGTATCGTTAAATCTTGTGTCTTCTTATTGACAGTACACAGTATCGTTAAATCTTGTGTCTTCTTATTGACAGTACACAATATCGTTAAATCTTGTGTCTTCTTATTGACAGTACACAGTATCGTTAAATCTTGTGTCTTTTTATGATAGTACACAGTATTGACTAAATCTTGTGTCTTCTTATTGAAGTACACAGTATTGTTAAATCTTGTGTCTTCTTATTGACAGTACACAGTATCGTTAAATCTTGTGTCTTCTTATTGACAGTACACATATCGTTAAATCTTGTGGCTTGTTAGTGATAGTACACAGTATTAATAATCTTCTGTCTTTTTTTTGACAGAACACAGTATCGTTAAATCTTGTGTCTTCTTATTGATAGTACACAATATCGTTAAATCTTGTGTCTTCTTATTGACAGTACACAGTATCGTTAAATCTTGTGTCTTCTTATTGACAGTACACAATATCGTTAAATCTTGTGTCTTCTTATTGACAGTACACAGTATCGTTAA
>NW_013687505.1:0-1183 GCF_000517525.1 Limulus polyphemus | reverse complement strand
TTTTTACATTTATTACTTCACATCATGAGTGTTTAAAGTTGTTGTTTTTTACATTTATTACTTCACATCATGAGTGTTTAAAGTTGTTGTTGTTTTATTTCTGTCTTTATTATTTCTTTACTTAACATCGTAGAGTTGTATGGGAAAATGGAGGAGCATCAGAAGGGGCAACGGAAGGCAGACCCCGATTACTGGGGGCAGAATGTTTCTAACTTGGTAAGTCCCGTATGTTCTTGGTGTAATTGATCTATGGAGAATTTTTATAGGTTCATTTAGTTAGAACCTTGTGGTCTTACTGGATGTAGGCTCTTGTATAAGATGTTCAGTCTAAATAAATGTTTAAAAAGTGTAAGACTGTAACACTGATACTGGATGTTAAAAAAGCCAAATTTAATTCCTGAATATTACAAATCACGAGTGTAGATGAGAAACTACTTATCAGTATGATTAAATATGGACAGATGATTGACACTTGTATGTGCGGTGTTTATGTCTTAAAATAAGTACAATATAACTTATGTTTCTAACTTGCACGTCTGTCACAATGTCATGACTGGCGGAATGCCAATTATCTGTAAGGGACAAACAACAATCATAAAAGGTCATTGATATTCAGAGGGAATGAGACTACTGGAAAACAAAGTACCATGTGATACACCAAAATATGTGGAATCAATAAGACAGTATACAGCTAGACTGGTAATATTGGTTAGTAAACTCTCTGGAGAGGTAACCAACCTCCTCTTGAGGGGTTAGCACAACCCCTGGGATTGTTACTTAGTGCTTAACATAGAATAATCACATTTCCTGAGTGGGATACAAGTCTGATGTTATGTTACATGTTTACAAACCAAATGTTATTAGTATCAGTTTGCATGATTGCTAATGTTGGAATACTTCTCTCTTTATTTAGATAGGTAGTGCAAGTTTTGTTATTTGTACATGTAACCTTGAATAAAGTTCAAGAAATTCCTATTGACCTATTGTATTTCGTTGTTAGTTATATCCAATCGGTTTGGTGAAATACCTTACTTATTGCTTACCGTATTGTTGTAACGACTTCTGTTGTTGGACAGGTTCTTTTGGATTATTCAGTAAAACAACAAAGAAGCAAAATAAAGTCCACTTAATGATAACAGAACATTTTATTTCTTCAAGTTTCTCAGTTTTATTTCATAACTAA
>NW_013687504.1:1388-2183 GCF_000517525.1 Limulus polyphemus | reverse complement strand
TAGTGCTTATTTCGTAGTAAATCTCAAAATTGAGACATTTTAGCATTAACGAAAAATATTTTGTTCCGTGAAAAACTAAAAAAAATGTGATCATTCCATAACCCAGGGTAAAAAAGAATCATAAAAATGGAGTTTATTTTCTAAGACGACGTCATGGTCTTTTAGATGTTGAGATTTTGTTTGAATAATCATATTTTTAAAGCTATTCGTTGTTTACAATATAAGTGAAGACAAAAAGAAAACCAGTAAAATCGAAGCTAGCCGAAATTTTCATACGAGATTATAAAATAACTATTGGGAATTTTGATGAAAGAATACCCATTTTGAAAGTCTGACATCAAGGGCATCTTTGTATTGAAATATGAGGAAAATCTATTTTTTTCAAAATTTGTGAAAAAACATGGGCTATAGCCTAAGCTTTTCGCTGAAAATATGAATTTTTTTGGAAAATGGAAAAAATGTCCTGTTTTGACGCAAAATTAATAGAAAAATATATGATAGTGCTTATTTCGTATTAAATCTCAAAATTGAGACATTTTAGCATCAACGAAAAAATATTATATTCCGTGAAAAACTAAAAAAACAATGATCATTCCATAACCCAGGGTAAAAAAGAATCATAAAAATGGAGTTTATTTTCTAAGACGACGTCATGGCCTTTAAAATGTTGGGATTTTGTTTGAATAATCATATTTTTAAAGCTATTCGTTGTTTACAATATAAGTGAAGACAAAAAGAAAACCAGTAAAATCGAAGCTAGCCGAAATTTTCATATGAGATTATAAAATAACTATT
>NW_013687504.1:0-388 GCF_000517525.1 Limulus polyphemus | reverse complement strand
AAATTAATAGTAAAATATCTGATAGACCTTATTTCGTAGTAAATCTCAAAATTGAGATATTTTAGCATCAACGAAAAATATTATATTCCGTGAAAAACTAAAAAAAATTTGATCATTCCATAACCCAGGGTAAAAAAGAATCGAAAAGGTGGAGTTTATTTTCTAAGACGACGTCATGGACTTTTAGATGTTGGGATTTTGTTTGAATAATCATGTTTTTAAAGCTATTCGTTGTTTACAATATAATTGAAGAGAAAACAAACCAGTAAAATCGAAGCTAGCCGAAATTTTCATATGAGATTATAAAATAACTATTGGGAATTTTGATGAAAGAATATCCCATTTTGAAAGTCTTACATCAAGGGCATCTTTGTATTGAAATATGAGG
>NW_013687503.1:0-1183 GCF_000517525.1 Limulus polyphemus | reverse complement strand
CGATTGCTAAATGAATCTCGTTCCGTGAATTTTTGAAGTTCGAATAGTTTTTTTTCTTTCTCACCAAGGTTTAATATTTGTTTAAATAAAAATAGGGTAAAGTTACTGTGAACAACATGTAAAAATGTAAGCACAAAATGTGAGATGTGTATTTATTTTGGATATTTTATACAACGGAAAGAGTGGTGGTAGTGAGAGAATTATTGTTGTGAAGAAAAATACGTCATAAAGTATAACGATAAAGTTTGGAGAAATCAAATTTTCTCATGTTTTAATCTGTTGTTTTTTTTTCGTTATCTCATTAAAATTATATAAAAAAGAAATAGCTAAGTGATATCTAAATAAACACTGATAAACTTTCAATCAGTTAAACGACACAATTGAATAGTTTTGCAACTAAAAAGAAAAAATCAGGTACTCGTATCTTGTCTATCCGTTTCACAGTCCGTCTGAGAACGGTGTATTTTATTTAAAATGAGAAAAAAATAAAAATAAAAGTAGTTCTAATATTATTCGTTAGATGGCGAAAAATACATTTTCAGATGTGAGCTTTGCGCTTTTTCAACACATTAAAAATTAAATGCAGCAATTTATAACAAACTTCACTTTGTTGTGAAAATTAATTAATGATAGTGAAACAACGGAAAAATCTGTTTCAGCTTCAATATTGTCGCTAGGTAGCGCGAAAACTGTTGTAAATATAAAATAAATGCCTGGATCTTACAAGAATAATAGTCACACATATTTTTATGTACACAAAACTCTAACACTACACAAAGAGAACGTAAGTTTTACTTTAATATTTCTTTTGGTACCTATTACTGACCAAGTGACACAAACTGTGTTTAGGGTGGTAGCTATTTCTTACCAAGTGCAACAATACGTGTTTATGGTGGTAGCTATTTTAAACACGTATTGTTGCTCTTGGTAAGAAATAGCTACCACCATAAACAGGTATTGTTGCTCTTGGTAAGAAATAGCTACCACCATAAACACATAGTGTTGCTCTTGGTAAGGGTTGTACATATTCCTTATCAGAGCAACAACATGTGTTTAGACTTCTACCTATTCCTTATCAGAGGAACAATATCTGTTTAGACTTGTACCTATTCCTTATCAGAGCAACAATATATGTTTAGGGTTGTGCCTATTCCTTATCAGAGCAACAATATGTGTTTAAGGT
>NW_013687502.1:0-1183 GCF_000517525.1 Limulus polyphemus | reverse complement strand
TGTGTGTTGAGTTCTGGTTAGTTGTTATAATGCAACTTTACGTACTGAGACGAGAGAGTCAATGTAGATTGAAATAGATGTGTGTGTTGAGTTCTGGTTAGTTGTTATAATGCAACTTTACGTACTGAGACGAGAGAGTCAATGTAGATTGAAATAGATGTGTGTTGAGTTCTGGTTAGTTGTTATTTTGGTAAACCTAATTCTGTTAGCTAATACTGGCATTTTCAGATGAGGACGAAAGACATTTCAAACGTTACCGTTAAGTTTAAATGGGAAAACCAACAAATTACATAATCTGGGCCGGTTCCTCTTTGTCATAATGGCCGACGTCTAGAGAACCCCAGGTACCCGTGTGACAAAACCATCCAAGCTCACCCCACGAGACTGCTGCCTCATTCACGTTACGTAGATCAGTCAGAGAAGGCGTGACCTTATTGGTTGCTACTTTCTTATTAAACGTTGATTAGAACAGTAGGTTAGATAAGGCTTTCAGTGATAGGAAGCAAGGATCTTACCTTTTGTTCAAGCCAGCAGCCTTCGAGAAAACCATAAATATACACAAACTGATGTAAACTCGCTGACCGAACAAGGCCCAAGGCACTTTCGCCCTCTAGTGGAGGCCACCCTCAATGCTGGAAGAGTGTTGAATAAATTAGGTTTGGATGTGGAATTAAACCGGAAGAAGAAAGTTACCCAAATCATCAATCAGAAACCACTATAGTATGTTTAGTAACTGTGTGAATATTGTGTAGTGTGAAAACAGAACTTCATGTATAGTGACCGTGTGATTAGTGTGTAGTGTGAAAACAGAACTTCATGCATAGTAACCGTGTGGTTAATGTGTAGTGTGAAAACAGAACTTCATGTATAGTAACCGTGTGGTTAGTGTGTAGTGTGAAAACAGAACTTCATGCATAGTAACCGTGTGGTTAGTGTGTAGTGTGAAAACAGAACTTCATGTATAGTAACCGTGTGGTTAGTGTGTAGTGTGAAAACAGAACTTCATGTATAGTAACCGTGTGATTAGTGTGTAGTGTGAAATAAGAACTTCATGTATAGTAACCGTGTGATTAGTGTGTAGTGTGAAATAAGAACTTCATGTATAGTAACCGTGTGGTTAGTGTGTAGTGTGAAAACAGAACTTCATGCATAGTAACCGTGTGGTTAGTGTGTAGTGTGAAAA
>NW_013687501.1:1596-2111 GCF_000517525.1 Limulus polyphemus | reverse complement strand
CTGGCCAAGTGAAGTTTCCTATTTCTGTTAACCATGGACGTGTTGTGTTATCGGACTCTGTCCAGGTAAAGTTTTGTACTTCTGTAATCCATGGAAACGAAATATTTTCGAATTTTGTCCAAGTGTCATTTCCAATGTGTGTGTTATTCTCAGTGTCTGTCCAAGTGAAGTTTCCTATTTCTGTTAACCATGGACGTGTTGTGTTATCGGACTCTGTCCAGGTAAAGTTTTGTACCTCTGTAATCCACGGAAACGTAACATTTTCGAATTTTGTCCAAGTGACATTTCCAATGTGTGTGTTATTTTCAGTGTCTGTCCAAGTGAAGTTTCCTATTTCTGTTAACCATGGACGTGTTGTGTTATCGGACTCTGTCCAGGTAAAGTTTTGTACTTCTGTAATCCATGGAAACGTAACATTTTCGAATTTTGTCCAAGTGACATTTCCAATGTGTGTCAAATTTTTTGTGTTTGGTTTTGTTTAGTTTTTTTTTTTTGTTTTTTATGGTTTTGTTTTT
>NW_013687501.1:0-668 GCF_000517525.1 Limulus polyphemus | reverse complement strand
GGAAACGTAACATTTTCGAATTTTGTCCAAGTGACATTTCCAATGTGTGTGTTATTCTCAGTGTCTGGCCAAGTAAAGTTTCCTATTTCTGTTAACCATGGACGTGTTGTGTTATCGGACTCTGTCAAGGTAAAGTTTTGTACTTCTGTAATCCACGGAAACGTAACATTTTCGAATTTTGTCCAAGTGTCATTTCCAATGTGTGTGTTATTCTCAGTGTCTGGCCAAGTGAAGTTTCCTATTTCTGTTAACCATGGACGTGTTGTGTTATCGGACTCTGTCCAGGTAAAGTTTTGTACTTCTGTAATCAATGGAAACGTAATATTTTCGAATTTTGTCCAAGTGTCATTTCCAATGTGTGTGTTATTCTCAGTGTCTGGCCAAGTGAAGTTTCCTATTTCTGTTAACCATGGACGTGTTGTGTTATCGGACTCTGTCCAGGTAAAGTTTTGTACTTCTGTAATCCATGAAAACGTATCATTTTCGAATTTTGTCCAAGTGACATTTCCAATGTGTGTGTTATTCTCAGTGTCTGGCCAAGTGAAGTTTCCTATTTCTGTTAACCATGAACGTGTTGTGTTATCGGACTCTGTCCAGGTAAAGTTTTGTACTTCTGTAATCCATGAAAATGTGATATTTACAGGTTCTGTCCTGTTGACATTCTCAGT
>NW_013687500.1:0-1183 GCF_000517525.1 Limulus polyphemus | reverse complement strand
CATAATAATTGTGTATCAGCTACTCTCACAATCAGCTACTTAAACATAATAATTGTGTACCACCTACTCACACAATCAGTTACTTAAACATAATAATTGTGTATCAGCTACTCTCACAATCAGCTACTTAAACATAATAATTGTGTACCACCTACTCACACAATCAGTTACTTAAACATAATAATTGTGTACCACCTACTCATACAATCAGCTACTTAAACATAATAATTGTGTACCACCTACTCACACAATCCCACCTACTCACACAATCAGCTACTTAAACATAATAATTGTGTACCACTTACTCACACAATCAGTTACTTAAACATAATAATTGTGTATCAGCTACTCTCACAATCAGCTGGTACACAATTATTATGTTTAAGTAACTGATTATGTGAGTAGGTGGTACACAATTATTATGTTTAAGTAACTGATTGTGTGAGTAGGTGGTACACCATTATTATGTTTTAGTAACTGATTGTGTAAGTAGGTGGTACACAATTATTATGTTTAAATAGCTGATTGTGTGAGTAGGTGGTACACAATTATTATGTTTAAGTAGCTTATTGTGTGAGTAAGTGGTACACAATTATTATGTTTGAAGTAGCTGATTGTGAGAGTAGCTGATACACAATTATTATGTTTAAGTAACTGATTGTGTGAGTAGGTGGTACACAATTATTATGTTTAAGTAGCTGATTGTGAGAGTAGCTGATACACAATTATTATGTTTAAGTAACTGATTGTGTGAGTAGCTGATACACAATTATTATGTTTAAGTTAATTGTGTACCACCTACTCACACAATCAGCTATTGAAATATAATAATTGTGTACCACCTACTCACACAATCAGCTATTTAAACATAATAATTGTGTACCACCTACTCACATAATCAGTTACTTAAACATAATAATTGTGTATCAGCTACTCACATAATTAGTTACTTAAACATAATAATTGTGTACCACCTACTCACATAATCAGTTACTTAAACATAATAATTGTGTACCACCTACTCACACAATCAGTTTACCACCTACTCACACAATCAGTTACTTAAACATAATCCACCTACTCACACAATCAGCTACTTAAACATAATAATTGTGTACCACTTACTCACACAATCAGTTACTTAAACATAATAATTGTGTATCAGCTACTCTCACAATCAGCT
>NW_013687499.1:0-1183 GCF_000517525.1 Limulus polyphemus | reverse complement strand
TCGGTAGTCGTTTTCGTGCATCTATACAATCGTTCATCGAAAAACTTCTTGCTAATGTGTATTTTACTGTTCTCGAAGTAACATTTACACCTATATTTACAGCAAAGTTGTTGGCAGGATCTTCTGTCTCATAAAGAACGTACCTTTGGAGAGTTCTGATTTTCTACTTCGACCACTTCTATTTAAGAGTGCCAGTTTTACGTACCCTCTTAAGTCTTGCACTTTTTCCTGAAACTAGTCTTGCCACAATTTGTCACGTGGAGTATCCTTGACCAGCTCAAACTTGATTTCTACTCGCTTGTTATGCCATATTTCAGTTGTAGGAGCCATGACTAAATTCACATTACTACTACTACTACTGGGCATAGTATGACTACCTTCAGCTTTATAAGCTGAGGTGGCACTTTCTGAGTAATCGGATGACAAGTGGCAGTGTAAATGATCAACACGTAAATATACTCTGGTGCAATTTATTTTATCTTGATAAACCAATGACATTCCCATAGTTATTTGCTATGTAAACCTTTTTTCTTCACCATCTATATTTACAACATTGAAAATTGGCTGATTGAGTACCAAATGATTTTATGGAGCCATAAATTCTGTACTTTTTTATTAGTCTTGCAGTGTCGTTGCACGATAATTATAAGTAATTTAATGTGAGAAAATACGGGCATTAACCATACCCGAAGAAAGTTTTTAGGGGTAATTAAGTTAAAAACCCTGTAGTGTCGGGTAACCGGGGCTACTTTTCGGTTTCTATACTTTCATCGTTTTGTAACATTATAGCGTGAACCTTTGTTGAAGCATTTTTAACTTAAACAAATACACACGTTTTGATGCTGGTTTCCAGTATCCCTATTTTATTGAAAACTTCACTTTTAAGTATCGTTTATAAGTAGCAGTTGGTTCGCAACGGTAAAGGTTTAACAGAAAGAGTATAAGTGTAACCGTTATCGCCGACTTTCTTGTGACGTCAAAGCGCCAAGAGTTTTGTGGGGGGGGGGGCAGAAATGTTGGATACAAATCCGTAAAAAAACAACAGCCATTTTCTTATTAATTAATTAGACATCATAGTTTTAAAAGTGTTGATATAGTTATTCAAATAACAAATACAAAAATAATAATAAAAACATCAATTGCTGTTACCTTCCATCAAAATTTCTGTCATGCCACGACTACT
>NW_013687498.1:0-1184 GCF_000517525.1 Limulus polyphemus | reverse complement strand
GTCTAACATACTTTATTTCAGGGTCAATTGTCACTTCCACGTCTAACATACTTTATTTCAGTCAATTGTCACTTCCACGTCTAACATACTTTACTGAAATAAAGTATGTTAGACGTGGAAGTGACAATTGACTCTGAAATAAAGTATGTTAGACGTGGAAGTGACAATTGACCCTGAAATAAAGTACGTTAGATGTGGAAGTGACAATTGACCCTGAAATAAAGTACGTTAGATGTGGAAGTGACAATTGACCCTGAAATAAAGTATGTTAGATGTGGAAGTGACAATTGACCCTGAAATAAAGTACATTAGATGTGGAAGTGACAATTGACCCTGAAATCAATTGTCACTTCCACGTCTAACATACTTTATTTCAGTCAATTGTCACTTCCACATCTAACATACTTTATTTCAGAGTCAATTGTCACTTCCACGTCAAACATACTTTATTTCATAGTCAATTATCACATCCACGTCAAACATACTTTATTTCAGGGTCAATTGTCACTTCCACATCTAATGTACTTTATTTCAGGGTCAATTATCACATCCACGTCTAACATACTTTATTTCAGGGTCAGTTGTCACTTCCACATCTAATGTACTTTATTTCAGGGTCAATTATCACATCCACGTCAAACATACTTTATTTCATAGTCAATTATCACATCCACGTCAAACATACTTTATTTCAGGGTCAATTGTCACTTCCACATCTAATGTACTTTATTTCAGGGTCAATTATCACATCCACGTCAAACATATTTATTTCAGGGTCAATTGTCACTTCCACGTCTAACATACTTTATTTCAGGGTCAATTGTCACATCCACGTCTAACATACTTTATTTCATAGTCAATTATCACATCCACGTCAAACATATTTTATTTCAGGGTCAATTGTCACTTCCACGTCTAACATACTTTATTTCAGGGTCAATTGTCACTTCCACATCTAATGTACTTTATTTCAGGGTCAATTGTCACTTCCACGTCTAACATACTTTATTTTAGTCAATTGTCACTTCCACGTCTAACATACTTTATTTCAGTCAATTGTCACTTCCACGTCTAACATACTTTATTTCAGAGTCAATTGTCACTTCCACGTCTAACGTACTTTATTTCAGAGTCAATTGTCACTTCCACGTCTAACATACTTTATTTCATAGTCAATTATCACA
>NW_013687497.1:0-1184 GCF_000517525.1 Limulus polyphemus | reverse complement strand
TCTGAGTGACGTGATTACATTAGTGGTTACATGACATTTTATGTATATGTCACATCTTCGTAAGATTAACAGCTGGTAAAATCTTGCTAAGTAACCCTATTTAAGTTTGTTATTATAGAGATTTTGATTGTGAAATGAAACACTTTGTAATTAGCCTGGTTATTAATATCATGTTTGTGTAAGTAGTTATTGAAGTGTAAGTTAACCGATATCCTCCACAAACATTTCTCAGAATTAAGCAAGTTACAGAATAACCGTTAATATGAGCCACAATCTATGTAGTATCAAAAGTGCCAAAACAAAACGTTATCGTTTTGTTTTAAATAATAATTGTGTCAGAATTGAAGAAACAACAATAACAGTTAATTGCACCCGCGTGTTAAAAGAATAGTTTTTCCATAAAATTTTGCGAAGGTTAACAGTAGTACATTGTTCCAGACAGGAGGTTATATGTTTGTTTCTTCCAGGCAGAAGGTTATATGTTTGTTTCTTCCAGGCAGAAGGTTATATGTTTGTTTCTTCCAGGTAGGAGGTTATAAGTTTGTTTCTTTCAGGCAGGAGGTTATATGTTTGTTTCTTCCAGGCAGGACCTGGAAGAAACAAACATATAACCTCCTGCCTGGAAGAAACAAACATATAACCTTCTGCCTGGAAGAAACAAACATATAACCTCCTGCCTGGAAGAAACAAACTTATAACCTCCTGCCTGGAAGAAACAAACTTGTAACCTTCTGCCTGGAAGAAACAAACATATAACCTAGGAGGTTATATGCTACCATTCTTTGTTCTTGGAGGAATTTTATTGTTTCAAGGTTTTATCATGCTGGCTTTCCTACCGGAATCAGGTATTGTTATTTTTGTTATCACGTAACTCTTCCTGCCGTTCATATTGGCTACACGTGGGTTAGTATAGAGTATCTGGTTAAAAAACAGAATTACCGATTGGTCCATATGGACCACATGTGCTTGATCAATATAGACCACATGTGTTTTTAACCAGATACTCTATACTAACCCTAGAATTACCGATTGATCCATATGGACCACATGTGTTTTTAACCAGATACTCTATACTAACCACAGAATTACCGATTGATCCATATGGACCACATGTGTTTTTAACCAGATACTCTATACTAACCCTAGAATTACCGACTTGATCAATATAGACCACATGTGTTTTT
>NW_013687496.1:0-1184 GCF_000517525.1 Limulus polyphemus | reverse complement strand
CAGCGCGCATGCCTCCAGAGTCACGTGACTTCCGCTGTCGTAACAATATTATGATATGATTACATTCTTCTTCACATCGTGTGTAATTTTCATTCGAGCAATTTCAGACTTTTAGGCCTGTGTAATTGTCATTAAGTGGGTAATAAGTCAGAAAACAAATAATCAAAACATTTCAGAGGTTGGGTTGCCAAAAGTGTTTTTGCCCCCGGGTGCTAAGAACCCTTGCTACGCCACTGCTTAATATTCACGATAACTAATATTGATCCAAATACTCAACTCAATGACTGGCACTCTACCAACTGAAAAACTTACTCACTGTTCACAGATTCTCATACGTATAACAAAGAATTGTTTCTAGGCAATTCGGAAAGTCTCTCGATCACTATATTGCAAATATTTTAGGACTTACTTGACGTCATGCACCCACTAGCTAAGATCTAAATTAAAACATTCAGAGTATATCTTACAACAATATGTAGATTTGTCTTAAGAAGGTTCTAACATAAAACCGACGATGAAAATTAAGCTGAGGACCTGCAGTTGGATGTGGAGTGGTACACTTTGAAAGTGAAATAGCTGAGGACCTACAGTTGGATGTGGAGTGGTACACTTTGAAAGTGAAATAGCTGAGGACCTGCAGTTGGATGTGGAGTGGTACACTTTGAAAGTGAAATTTGAAAAGAAAGTGAAGATATGAGGGGATTTGACTGAAAAAAATAAATCAACTAGAAAATGAAACAACTATAAAATAAATCAACTAGAAAATAAAACAACTAGAAAATAAAACAACTAGAAATAAATCAACTAGAAAATAAAACAACTATAAAATGAAACAACTATAAAATAAATCAACTAGAAAATAAAACAATTAGAAAATAAAACAACTATAAAACAACTAGAAAATAAATCAACTAGAAAATAAAACAACTAGAAAATAAATCAACTAGAAAATAAAACAACTAGAAAATAAAACAACCAAAAAATAAATCAACTATAAAATAAAACAACTATAAAATGAAACAACTAGAAAATAAATCAACTAGAAAATGAAACAACTAGAAAATAAATCAACTAGAAAATAAAACAACTATAAAATGAAACAACTATAAAATAAATCAAATAGAAAATAAAACAACTAAAAAATAAAACAACTAGAAAATAAAACAACTAGAAATAAATCAACT
>NW_013687495.1:0-1184 GCF_000517525.1 Limulus polyphemus | reverse complement strand
ATGTTTGTGCTGCCCTCTAGATAATAGTAAGTCCCAACAGTACATCCCAATGTTTGTGCTGCCCTCTGGATAATAGTAAGTCCCAACAGTACATCTCAATGTTTGTGTTGCTCTCTAGATAATAGTAAGTCCCAACAGTATATCCCAATGTTTGTGCTGCCCTCTGGATAATAGTAAGTCCTAACAGCATATCACAGTGTTTGTGCTGCCCTCTAGATGACAGAGAGAAAGGCCCGGTGATGAGTTTTTCAAAGTTGGAACTGATATTAACCTATCCGAGATTATCTCGCACGTTGGACACGCTCTCTATCAAAAATGATGGTGTAAGACGATTGAATTTACAAAAAAGAAGTGTCGAACAACTGTTGCCCAGAACAATTTAAAGTAAATTCTAACAACTGTTGCCCAGAACAATTTAAAGTAAATTCTAACAACTGTATAAACATCAAATAAATCGAAAATTTCCCACTTTTACGTTTGTTTGTTTTAGTGCAAAGCCACATTGGGCTATCTTTGTATCCACAACGGGAATAGAACCTCAGATTTTAGCGTTGTAAGTTTACCGTTGTCCCACCGGAGTAGCCATGTATATTGATGTATTTGAAAAAATCACAAAATTAAACGCTTTAAAGAGGCCCAGAACCTTATCACAACCCCCTGGGGTGGGAAGGAGCATCTACACATTGTGTAGTTTTGTGCTTAACTACAAACACACAAAACCTTCCTTCCCGACTGCACGTGAGAAACACAAACTCGATCAGGAACAACCGAATCATGATATCGGTTTGTATCTTAAGTTAGTTTATTAATATGCTATGTTTACTGTAGGCTACACCTGTTTCTTACAGGTAAAGATCAGGAAATATTCTAGCTTGAGACCTGATAACATATATACCTTACAGAATTAAACTGAATTCTGACGTAAGTGAATTGAGAAAAAGAGAGTGAGTGTCATTTTTATAGTAAATCACAGACTCTTATTTATTGAGCATTATACAAAATAAAATACAACTTAATCAAAATCAGAACACAGTTGCAGAAAGCTAACACTAGAGTATCAATATTTTAATATCAATTAACTGCGGATTTAATGACCGAATGACCAAACGCATATTGTAAATTGTAACTAGATTGTTTAATAAAGTACAATATACGTTCGTGAAGTTTTTCATATTTCAAGAAAC
>NW_013687494.1:0-1184 GCF_000517525.1 Limulus polyphemus | reverse complement strand
GTCAAGCAGCTGAACAAAGCCAAGTATCTTTCTGATATTATGCACTTGTCTCCATTAGGTTCCTCTCGTACTCGTCAAGCAGCTGAACAAAGCCAAGTATCTTTCTGATATTATTCACTTGTCTCCATTAGGTTCCTCTCGTACTCGTCAAGCAGCTGAACAAAGCCAAGTATCTTTCTGATATTATGCACTTGTGCCATGGAAACAAAAAAAACGGTTGGAAGATATTATTCGTCTATGGTAAGTTTAGGATATTATTGGTGTATGGTAAGTTTAGGATATTATTGGTGTATGGTAAGTTTAGGATATTATTGGTGTATGGTAAGTTTTAGGATATTATTCGTCTATGGTAAGTTTTATTTCATTTTGTCATGTAACTAAAATGTTGTAATATGTCGTGTTTCATTCGTTCACTGTGAACCTTGTTAGTTAAATACCGATAATAAAAAGTGCATACATGGTTAAAAACACAGCTTTATTTGACGTTCCAACGTTTTGGAAACAAATGTCAATAAATACGTTCTTACAATTCCAGACACTAGGGTGCTGGACTTTGAGTCTACGAGTTACGGGTTCGAATCCCATTACCGAAATTGATCGCCCTTTTAGTTGTGGAGGCGTTATAACTATTCGGTTAGGGTAGCCCAAAAGTTGGCGGAGGGTATTGTTGATTAGCTGCCTTCCCTCTAATCTATCACATCTAAAGTAGGGAGACTATATCAGATAGGCCTCGAGTAGCTTTGCGCTAAATTGAACGACAACAAACAAACAAACTAGACACCCACTTTTCGTACAGTATTACAGCCTGAAAGGTGTATCACCACACAGCTGCTACAAGAAACAATAAAACAATTCTGGACAACACTTGTTGTTAGGTGCTGTGATATGTGTTGAGCATTTGTGCCTAGATAATCCAGCTTAAAAAACAACTGATCCTTTTTACTTGTGAACAATTCTATCCTCTAAGTTCTTATCAACGTTATTTCTATAAAACTCAAGCTCCCCTAGTTCCATGAAGAGCTACAAGTTCTTCTGCTACACTTAGAACTAATATACCTTGTTACCTTGCATTAAACCTGTGTAGCTCTAAAGTTCTTCTGCTACACTTAGAGCTAATATACCTTGTTACATTGCATTAAACCTGTGTAGCTCTAAAGTTCTTCTGCTACACTTAGAACTAATAT
>NW_013687493.1:0-1184 GCF_000517525.1 Limulus polyphemus | reverse complement strand
AACTAACTGGTAAAGTGGTACAACTAACTGGTAAAGAGGTACAACTAACTGGTAAAGTGGTACAACTAACATGTAAAGAGGTACAACTAACTGGTAAAGTGGTACAACTAACTGGTAAAGTATAAACATTAACAATATGTCTGTGATGTCACAAAAACACAAAAATTAATAAAATTTCTGTGATGTCACAAAAACAGAAACAGTAATAATATGTCTGAGATTTCACAAAACACAAACATTAACAATATGTCTGTGATGTCCACAAAACACAAAAATTAACAAAATGTTGGGGAAGTAAAAAACAGAAGCAGTAACAATATCTCTATGATGTCACAAAACAGAAACATTAACAATATGTATCTGACGTCACGAAACATAAACAGCAAGAATATGTCTGTGATATCACACAATATAAACAGTAACAATATGTCTGGGATGTCACAGAACATATAGATTTGGTAATATACCACCCTGATATTGAAAGGAATAAAGGTTGTACCGTTTGTTTTGTATAAATAACAGGTGAGAAAATTTGTTGAGGTAAACGTGGTGTTAAAAATACCATATGTCTAATACTTAAGTCTCGTGACAATTATAATTAATTCTATGTTTATTCTAGTGGAAGTTATTTATTTAAAAATACCATATGGCTAATACTTAAGTATCGTGACAATTATGATTAATTCTAAGTATATTCTAGTGGAAGTTATTTATTTCAACATATCATATGGCTAATACTTAAGTCTCGTGACAATTATAATTAATTCTAAGTTTATTCTAGTGGAAGTTATTTATTTAAAAATACCATAGGGCTAATACTTAAGTCTCGTGACAATTATAATTAATTCTAATTTTATTCTAGTGGAAGTTATTTATTTAAAAATACCATAGGGCTAATACTTAAGACTCGTGACTAGTTAGTTGTACCACTTTACCAGTTAGTTGTACCACTTTACCTGTTAGTTGTACCACTTTACCAGTTAGTTGTACCACTTTACCTGTTAGTTGTACCACTTTACTAGTTAGTTGTACCTCTTTACCAGTTAGTTGTACCACTTTGCTAGTTAGTTGTACCAGTTACTGTTTATGTTTTGTGACATCACAGATATAACTTTACTTTTTGTGTTTTTGTGACATTACAAATATATTGTTACTGTTTATGTTTTGTGACATCACAGATATAA
>NW_013687492.1:0-1184 GCF_000517525.1 Limulus polyphemus | reverse complement strand
TTAACCACCTGGCCATGCCGGGCCAGGACCTATAGTAATGAAATGATAAACACAATCCACTGTTACTGGCTCTTTAAAATAACCGGAGATACTAGAACCTATATTAATGAAAGGATAAACACAGTCCACTGTTACTGGCTCTTTAAAATAACCGGAGATTCTAGGACCTAGATTAATGAAAGGATAAACACAATCCACTGTTACTGGCTCTTTAAAATAACCGGAGGTTCTAGGACCGATATTAATGAATTGATAAACACAATCCACTGTTACTGGATTTTTAAAATAACCGGAGATTCTATGACCTATATTAATGAAATGATAAATACAGTCCACTGTTACTGGATCTTTAAAATAACTGGAGATTCTAGGACCTATAGTAATAAAGTATAAACACAATCCACTGTTACTGGATCTTTAAAATAACCGGAGATTCTATGACCTATAGTAATGAAAGGATATACACAGTCCACTGTTACTGGCTCTTTAAGATAACTCAAGATTCTAGGACCTATAGTAATGAAAGTATAAACGGCTTTTTAAAAATAACCGGAGGGTCTAGGACCTATAGTAATGAAAGTGTAAACACAATCCCCTGTTCCTGGCTCTTTAAAATAACCGGAGATTCTAGGACCTATACTAATGAAAGTATAAACACAATCCCCTGTTACTGGCTCTTTAAAATAACCGAAGATTCTAGGTCCTATAGTAATGAAAACATAAACAAAGTCCACTGTTACTGGCTCTTTAAAATAACCGGAGATTGTAGGACCTATATTAATGAAAGGATAAACACAATCCACTGTTACTGGCTCTTTAAAATAACCGGAGATTCTGGGACGTATACTAATGAAAGGATAAACACAATCCACTGTTACTGGCTCTTTAAGATAACTCAAGATTCTAGGACCTATACTAATGAAAGGATAAACACAGTCCATTGTTACTGGCTGTTTAAAATAACCGGAGATTCTAGGACCTATAGTAATGAAAGGATAAACACAATCCACTGTTACTGGATCTTTAAAATAACCGAAGATTATAGGACCTATAATAATGAAAGGATAAACACAATACACTGTTACTGGCTCTTTAAAATAACCGGAGATTCTAGGTCCTATAGTCATGAAAGTATAAACACAATCCACTGTTACTGGCTCTTTAAAATAACCGGAGATTCTAGG
>NW_013687490.1:0-1184 GCF_000517525.1 Limulus polyphemus | reverse complement strand
GACTCTTTTACCAACGAATAGTGGGATTGAACGCACATTATAACGCCCCCACGGCTGAAAAGGCGAGCACATTTGGCGACTGAGATTCGAACCCGCGATCCGCAGCTTACGAGTCGAAACGCCCAAACCACCACGCGATGATAGGATCTAATGGCATTAGCAAGAGAGAAAGCCAAAATAGCTGTCGAACTTGCAAAAACGACAATATTAATACATCAAGGAGTTTTTTTTCAGTCTCTATAGGGCATACTAAGGACACCTGAAAGTTTCATGGTGACCACTGGTCAGAAGGTACGAAAAATGTCGTTACGTAAAAGAAACAGACGCACACAGCTTTCTAGTGACCCCCCCAACCCGCCTCCTCAGTGGCTCAGCGGTAATTCTGCCTACTTACAACATGAAAATTCGAGTTTCGATACCGATTGTGAAACCTTGCGCTTAACAACAAACCAAACAAACAAATCGCTTTATGGTGTATATTAATTTCCTACTCAACTGGTTCCATTTAGTAAAGAAAGGTGAGTCTGAAACACATTAATTCATCGTCTGATATTTCAGTTACTTTTTGCACATATTTACAATACAGATAACCAAGAGATATTATATTTTACTCCGTCATGATATCTTATTAACGTTTGATTATGAAACGCAAAAAAGAAAGCAAATGATGGAACCTAACCTATATGTCAGTGGTGTGTTTTGCAATTAGCACTTGCGTGTTTACAGTTATAAAGATTAATAAAGATGTTTATTTTTTAGCATGCGTGGACAACGATCTTGGCTTATAACCCTTTCTTTTGAAAGAAACGAACATGATCCACAAGTGAAACTACTTTGCTTCCAATGACAGGAAAGTTTTATCACTTGTACATTAGCTGTAATACTAGTAATAATGTAAACATAAAGCCAATCCTTACAAAGTTATGTTAGAAAAAGTTGAAGAGGTCGAAGGACATTTGTTCAAAGTCTTACTGTGACAATAATAAATAACGTGATTATGATGATTTAATGACGTACATTACACTATTGTAATACAAAGTCATGTGTAATGACGCGTGTAAAGGCTATGGGGTTTTCTAGACTTACGTTAAAACCTCTAACGCACAGACTAATACCGAAATATTGACTTTTATTGGATATTTCTTAAGCTTTTGATTCTGTGAAAGCATTTAAATCGCAAGGAA
>NW_013687489.1:0-1184 GCF_000517525.1 Limulus polyphemus | reverse complement strand
GAGAGGAAGAATCTACAAGTAGAAAAATCAGTGAGACGGAAGAACCTACAAGTAAGAACATCAGAGAGAGGAGAATCTACAAGTAAGAAAATCAGTGAGAGGAAGAATCTACAAGTAAGAAAATCAATGAAAGGAAGAACCTACAAGTAAGAAAACCAGTGAAAGGAAGAACCTAGAAGTAAGAAAATCAATGAAAGGAAGAATCTACAAGTAAGAAAATCAGTGAAAGGGAAGAACCTACAAGTAAGAAAACCAGTGAAAGGAAGAATCTACAAGTAAGAAAATCAGTGAGAGGAAGAACCTACAAGTAAGAAAATCAGTGAGAGGAAGAACCTACAAGTAAGAAAACCAATGAAAGGAAGAACCTACAAGTAAGAAAATCAGTGAGAGGAAGAACCTACAAGTGTGAAAATAAAAGTTAAATTATTAAATTACTAAAAAGGAAAAACGTTTTTAATTCTAACTAATAGTTCCTGTTATTTTGTAGGTTAAAATAATACATTGCACCACCCTCCTCCCTCAGTGGTTCAGCGGTAAGATTAAGGCTTCGACGCTAAAAATAATGTTTCCATATTTGTGGTGGGCACAGCACAGATAGCTCATTGTGCAGCTTTGTGCTTAAGAACAACCAACAAACTACCAAAGTGAAGAAAAAATAATAATAAAATAACCACAATTTTTATATTTTCATTTACATAACAGTTTAAACTCACTAGGACTAATGGTAAAAAAGACGAAGAAAAGGTATAGTATCGTTATGTGCACGAGCTTACGATCTGGTGGATGTAAATTGAAAATTCATAGGATTTAATGACGTTCTCTCTCTGCGAGTGATACCGTGAAATTACCATTCGCTCTGTTGCATCTGATTTGTTTAAATCACCATAAGTTTTGAATAATTAGCATACATTTCTCGGGTTATTTATTCTAGCTCTTTCTGAAAGATTGACTTGCAAATCACCTGGCGGAAAAAACGAAGACTATTAACAAAAACCGCAAACACGACAGAGCTGTAAATGCAAGTACTTATCCTTTGCATAATCATTATGGCATTAACAGTGGAATTAAATCTGCAATAAATTAAGTAAAATTCCTGTTCTTAACTTTAATATGGAGGATAACCTTCTGTATGTATATTAACTTATTTAAATTAACTTTGGAAAACAAAAAAACACAAAGCTACA
>NW_013687488.1:0-1185 GCF_000517525.1 Limulus polyphemus | reverse complement strand
TTTTCTTCATTTTGCATCATATTATTGATGTTTTGTGATCAATTTGCACAAGATTGCCACACTAATATCTGCTCTTACTAAAGATGATTCGCACTCTAGATGGACTGAAGAATGTGATGAAATGTTTCTGTCACTAAAATGTGTTTTAATTGAAGTTTTATTGTTGGCATATCTATGAAAATATTGTCAATTCTTACTGAATACTAATGACAGCAACTGTAGAGTTGGAGTAGTATTATCGCAGCTGAAGGACGGAATTGAAAATGTGATTTCAACGTGACCACATGCATGTACTAGGTTGGTGGATCATGAATGGAGATACTACACATTGAAGAAAGAACTGTTTGCAGTTACAGTATTCAATAAACATCATTACCACTCGTTGTATGGTATAAACCCCATTATTTACGTAAACCACGCATCATTGAAGTAGCTTCTGAACAACAACAACAAAAATGTGGAAGTGTGCCATGATGCTAAAAAACCATGACCTTGTTGTTCAACATTGCCCAAGCCCACAAAAGAGAAATGTTGATGGACTGCCTTGCTGTATGATGAGAGCTTGTCCATTCATTCACACTCTTAATCCTGAACAATGTGTGAGAGTTAAAGCAATTTCTACAATAATGGCATTGAATCATAGAGTAGGAAATAATGCCAGTGGTTGGCTACCATGATTAATGCTTCAGGAGTTCCATAAGATCGACTTATGGACCCAGACCTTGCAAGAGTACTCCTTTCCATGCAGTATGATTTAGCATGGCCACTGCAGCTTCTGTAATGTGAAATGTGGCACTTGTATGAGCAGTTATAAGTGTTGTACTGTTTTATGAACAACAAATGCGTGTTTTAAAACTATGCCTTATAAGAATGGGTAATAAAAACTGTAACTGGGATGAACATTTGCTATATGTCATGATGGCATACCACACAACTAAACAAAGCTTGACTGGTTGATAATGCTCAAGAAATACAACTTCCTGAGGAAGTAATCTATGGGCTATCTCTTAGATCAGACGTTCTATAATGTCCACGAAAATACATGGAGAGACTAAACATTTGTGTAATTGACAAATAGAAAAGGTGTCCTATCGCATAAGAGAAGCTAGAATAAAACAGTTAAGAAATGAATGTTCGAGCATAGATACTAAATGTGGTTTTGCTAATTGACATGGGCATAGAAGC
>NW_013687487.1:0-1185 GCF_000517525.1 Limulus polyphemus | reverse complement strand
ACATGTGTTATGTCTAGCTCTTAGATAAGGTGTTCACTTTGTTCAGGTACAAGTGAATCACAGTAATAATGACTCATATATTAAGTACATGTGAAATGTCTGTTCTTAGATAAGGTGTTCACTTTGTTCAGGTACCAGTGAATCACAGTAATAATGACTCATATATTAAGTGCATGTGAAATGTCTAGCTCTTATATAAGGTGTTCACTTTGTTCAGATACATGTGAATTACAGTATAAATTATCTATAGTTTGAAACTAGGTATTGAAACACTTAAACTACCGAATAAGTTTTATTTCGTTCACTACTGGTTGGGTTCATTTGTTTCACCATATTAAATATTTTTATGTTTTGGCTGTTTCTCTACTCAATATACAGAACTGATAAACAATTTTGCGAAATCTCTGTGTGGATTATATTGAAACTGAACGATTTACATAGTGGGATTGCTTGCAATATTGAGGTTATCATTTACGTTTAGTTTTTATTTTTGTTTTTTATGATCGTAAGTTCTTAGGAACCCTACAACCAAACACGTTATGAATCCACAAACAATTTGGTGTAGAAATAGTTTAGGAAAATGTGTTTAAAAACCAAAGAGGTTAGTTAATTCTAGGGTTAATATTACAACGCAGTCAGAGCTTGAGCCAATGCTTAATGTGCCGGACCGAGGAACTGCGGGTCCAGTGTTAGAGTACCGTTAAATAAAATAAAATACAAAATCGCGCTCCGCACAACAGAGCGGTAGGTGCGTTAAAAGGGTGGCAGTCAAATCCATCTATTCGATCAGACAGTAATAACCCTAGAATTGCCAGTGGGTGCTGTTTTTTAGTTGTCTTCCCTCTAGTCTATCAGTTTAAAATTAAAGACGATCATACGCAGAGCCGAGAGTGGACTTGCGCGAACGTATGAAGAAAAAAGATTCCAATGCTTTTTTCCACACGCCAGTGTTTCTTTATACAAAACCTCAAATTATAGATGAGATTATAAATGAAGAAAAAACGATTTGTATATGAGACGTATAAATCCACTTATATAAAGGTATAACCAGTTATAATTAAAATCAAGATACTAACAACAAAGTAAAACGCCATTCTCAGGCGTAAGAACAGTAAGAAAAAGTTCCATTAAAGCTTGTTTCTTCCTCAACAGTAAAGTGTTGTCTGTTTGTTGTTGTTTTTCTCA
>NW_013687486.1:0-1185 GCF_000517525.1 Limulus polyphemus | reverse complement strand
CGTCACGTGACTTCCGCTGTTGTAACAACCTATTTTAAAGCTAGAACATTTTCGTTTGTCAGCCCAATCCAAAAAAAAAAAAAACCTTACTCTGTAAAGAACAATATAATCAACCTCACGAACTTTCAAATCAATGAATTTCAAACCACAGCCCAAAATAAAGGTCTTAACTACCAATAACTCTTCCCATCATCCCAGTGTTAGATTTAAAAACTAGCTTTAAAGACTATTGTAGGAAAGTAATAATACAGTCAAATCAGAAATCCAATAAACAGCAACTAATCCAAAGTCCAAGACCCCAAGAATAATCCGCGTCTAAATTGTCACAGGACAACGAAAAATCACAAGAATATTCAACATCCCAAAAAAACAAGAAATACTTAATGAGCAGCTTTCCTAACAAACCAAAAGGAATCCCATTAAAAACTTCATAGCTGAATTTAGTGAAAAGACTTCGAAAATACTAAACAATAAGAAGCCTTTAAAAACAGTTTGACATCAGCAGAAAAAAAAAGAGACCTTAAACGTCTTAGAAACAACGAATACATTGTCATTCAAAGAGCCGATAAAGAAAACTCGATTGTCATTCTACCAACCAAACAGTATGATTTCTTAATAGTAAATATATTGCATAATACGTCTAAATTTATTCAATCAGATACTAACCTTAATCCATCATACAACAAAAAATGGAGCAAACTACTCAAAATAAAACTAAAGGAAAACAACAACAACATTACTTTTAAACTTTACAATTTTTTGCATACTTCGTACTTCTTTCAGTTACATGGACTTGTCATGGGAAATCCATTATCAAGTACTCTGGCTACTATCTTCTTACATCGCGTAGAACAATATGCCATTGTCACTTCCTTATATAAGCCTGCATTTTGGCTTAGATATGTAGATAACGTTTTTGCGGCTTTACTTGTCAAGATGTGCAAAATAAGATTCCTTCAACATATAAACAACCTACACAAAGATACATAATTTAGAATTGAAAATGAAAATAATTACATGATAGAATTGTTAAACTTTAACATCACACGAACTTCCCATGGCTTCACCACTAAAATTCACAGACAAAACACATACAGCAGAAATTACCTAAACTGGTTTTCTAATCAGGTAATCCACCAGAAGCTAGGAACTCTTAAAAAGCCTCCCAAATTTACCATACACTAC
>NW_013687485.1:0-1185 GCF_000517525.1 Limulus polyphemus | reverse complement strand
GGCCTAAACAAATGGGTCAGTGATAAGTTTCTGGACTTACAATGTTAAAATCCGGGGTTTGATTTCGAGCGGTAGAAACAGCAGATAGCCCGTTGTGACTTTGTTCTAAAACTAAACACCAACACGCAAACAAAATTTTTAAAACAAAGTAAATTTGCATGGGATGTGGCTCCCTCTTCGCGGAAATTTAACAACTATTGTAAAAAAATTATTATAACATTTTGGGAAAACCTTACAATATAGTACAAGTTTAACTGTTCTCCAAACATCTCATCAAAGAAATGTTATTGATTTTTTCAGAACATGGTCACTCTTCATTAGAGGCTTACATATGTTTTCATTACTTGTATTGCTATTGTTTTAAGGTTATGTTAAGTAGTATTTTGGATTCTAAATCTGTTCTGATATCCAGTCTCTGTGATTCTAACCAAACATTTTACTGGTTTTTGTTGTTACGTTAATTCTTTGTGTTTTAACCACTTCTATTACCAGTACTTCTTGTAACAACAAGAACTGGAGTCACATTAACAGGTTAAATTACATTATGCATCCATAATATGTATATAACACAAGATTATTGCAAACCAGTCTTGAGAATTAAGAATTTTCTGTGGTAAACTGCTTGTTATAGTTACTAAGAAGTTAAACAGTTGCTATGGATATTCTTTGAAAGCTTCACGTGTGAAAGCAGTTGGATGATATGAAGGAAACTGTAAGTGTAATATTACAATGCTGAACTATGAAATCTGATAAGCCTAATACTCGTGAAAACGTCATCTGAGAGTGCGCGTTTCTTTTCCTCCCACTTCTTAATTTTTTTCGCTATGAATTTAAAATCAGTGGTGCGTAAAGCAGAGTATTTCAGATCTAACTATAGTTAGACACGTGTCAATGTCCAGAAATGCTTTCGTTAATACCAGAACTTGACAGCTGGACTGAACTGTGACTGCAACAAGTCTTCTCACAAATGCTACTTATAGATGCAGTACAAAATTATTGTTAGATATACACCATTGATTAAGTTTAATGTGAGTGTTATGATTTAGATGGTTTAAGTATAGCAGGTGTGTTAAATTTATTTATTTTTAGAACTTATAGTTTATCGCAGGTTAGTTTACGTAAATGCTTAATAATCGTACGTTGTGTAGTTCAATTGTTGTGAATTATTGATTGTTATATTATTGT
>NW_013687484.1:0-1185 GCF_000517525.1 Limulus polyphemus | reverse complement strand
CAGTTAAACGTAATTTCGTCTTTCGTAGTAACCTAAGATTTGATTCATCTTATTTATCGGTTTAAATATTGGGTGGATGATCTAACTTGGCTTCAGAATACAAGCATCAGATCGTTTATTTTACCAGTTTTTGTTTAGCAAACTCCAGACGAAACGACAGAAATCATATTAGAAGTAACGGAAAGGAGTAACGATTGGATAATAAAAACAAGTTTAGTTAATCGCCTGCTAGTGACTTATCAAAGTACAAAACAATTGGATTGGATAATAAAAACAAGTTTAGTTAATCGTCTGCTAGTGACTTATCAAAGTACAAAACAATTGGATTGGATAATAAAAACAAGTTTAGTTAATCGTCTGCTAGTGACTTATCAAAGTACAAAACAATTGGATTGGATAATAAAAACAAGTTTAGTTAATCGTCTGCTAGTGACTCATCAAAGTACAAAACAAGTGTGGAATTCATCATTTTAAATAGAAATAAAAACTTAGAAATTCATATTAATTTTGAAAAGGGTAAATTTGTTTGTTCGTTCTTAAGCATAAAACTGCACAAGTGGCTATTCGGGCTATAGACACAATAGGGATCGAACTCCGAATTTTAGCGTTATAAGCTTTCAAATGGGGGGGCTAAAAGATAACACTTCACAGCCTGTAAAAATTATTGACCGTTCAGGTCAGTCGAATTTCGACGTACCTGTTTCTGAGACAGAAATTAACTGCCCACTAAAATAAACTAACTTACTGCTATTAGTATCGTCGAAAAACGAGTTTGAAGTTATAAAAGGCAACATTGACACGATAGAAACAATAATCACTAAGACTCGTTTCCATATTAGAAAAATCGAGAAGACTGTGTTTGCTTTGTAACAAAAGTGTCGGTCATTTACTCATGACATAATTTCTCCGGCTCGGCCTAGTTCTGCTTATATAACTAACTATTCGCGGTGATGCGTGCTTCACGTTAACTTGTTCCTGACAGCTAATTTGTTGTTGCTGTTTTTTAAACAACCCACGTCGCTGTTCTTATACTTATAATTTAATTCGACTTTATTATCTAACATCATTTTAAACATTAAACAGATTTGTGCAGTACACTACTTTATATGTACGGTACATTACTTTATAGGTTCAATACACCACTTTATAGGTTCAGTACATTACTTTATAGGTACGGTACATTAC
>NW_013687483.1:0-1185 GCF_000517525.1 Limulus polyphemus | reverse complement strand
CAGATGTTTAAAAAAAATATATTTTGCTCCCATCATTTTAAGTTTCAGCAAATGTATTTATTACTTTATTAAAAGATATCAATTATAAATTGAAGTTTTCATAATAAGTCAACAAACCACATTCACTTCAATTTAAATCTTGTTTAGGAAATTGATTAACAGCCACAGCATGCAAACTTCCAACTGATAAAAAAGCTTCTATCAGCCCATGTGTTTAAAAAAATCGAGTTTGTTTTTGAGCTGAGCATTAAGATAATTACTTGTATCTTGCATTCAATCACTTACATGATTTCTCAGACGCTCCTGCAAAGCAAAGATCTGAGCTTCACGAGCTTCAGTAGCACATTCTATCTTTTTCTGAATGTTTGACAAGATCTCCTGGGTCTGAGCGTCAAGAGACTTCCTTATTTCTTCTCCCTTTAACAGCTTATAAAGAAAACAACGGTAACTGACGAGTGCTGTGCGAGTTATGGTGGATGTAAGGTTAAGTTTATTCATGTTAAATCTTACCTAACCAAGGTTTCCAACTTGAAGTGAAATCCTAACTTCACCAGCTGGAAAATTAAATCCACAATCAGTGGTGTAAGTATGAAGGAAGAGGGGACACAAAAGGGGAGCCTGAATCGTAACTACAATTATAGGGAAAGCTGAAACTTTAAAAATTTTGAGAACAAAGCATGGGGTTTTTAAAGTTTCAGCTTTCCCTATAATTGTAGTTACGATTCAGGCTCCCTTTTGTGTCCCCTTCCATGCTTTGTTCTCAAATTTTTAAAGTTTCAGCTTTCCCTATAATTGTAGTTACGATTCAGGCTCCCTTTTGTGTCCCCATTTGAGAACAAAGCATGCAAAAAACATCTACAGTTGATTGAATAAATTTAGGGGTTGTCAACATAATAATAAACTTGAAGTTTTGCATTTAAGAGGTATGCTTTTTTTTTTTTATCTCCATAGGTATAATGCATAAGTTTGATCAGGAAATATGAAAGAAAAAAACAATAAATGTAATATTTTATAAACATGGTTTTTGATCTACTTTAGAGACTGAACTGGGAACATGTATTTAATGATGTCCCTAAAGTACTGTTAATCAACAGAATAAAACACATACAAAAAGGTAATTAACATATTAAACCAAATAATATACTGGAAATTTTTTATCAATTTTTTTGTTTGATTTTCATATAT
>NW_013687482.1:0-1185 GCF_000517525.1 Limulus polyphemus | reverse complement strand
TGGGTCCAACTCCCTCTCCCTAGAACAGTAAGGTTCCACCTGTCTGAATATTAAGGAAACTAAGATATGTACGAAGGCAGGTGGTGAAAGTTTGGGGTTGTTAAGCTTGAGTTCGGGCTCCTGCTGCTCCTAAAGACAGCCGTCTCCCCATTCTTATGACCGGCCAATCAAAACTACGTTTTGTACTCATTGAAAATAACTTCTATTTGAGAACCTTTATTGGTCAAAGCATTTAATTTCACAGCTGTCCCAAAACAACCACGGAACGAATCACTGCTCATTAATCATTACAGAAAGTTTTCGGTTAGGTGTTAGAAAACGATTCAATCACGCTGAGAAACGGGTGTATGTACACTGGGTTGGGCGATTTTCTACATGTTATATAGCCATCAACAGTCTTTTCACTAACAAACACAAGATATATGAGG
This sequence comes from Limulus polyphemus, assembly GCF_000517525.1. NCBI lineage: Eukaryota > Metazoa > Arthropoda > Merostomata > Xiphosura > Limulidae > Limulus > Limulus polyphemus. Next base: position 757 of record NW_013687482.1, on the reverse strand, counting down.
AGGGATTTATGTGGTAAGTATGTAACATGTAGATAAAATTCATCTTTTTGTATCTATCTGTCACTCGATTTGGGAATAAATGATTGAATACGTGCAGAAACGCCATCTCTCGATCGTTTATATCTCTATAGGCTGAACAACAAGCAGTGAGGATTGTTTAATTTGTTTCTTCTTAATATTATACACCAATCTGTATCATTATTGTCGACTCTATGTTGTTGTTGTTGTTGTTTTTCTACTAGAAATCCCCGATCTCTCCGTTTAGGCCTCGTTCGCGCAAGGTACCGTTCAACTTGAAAATTCCAATTACTTTTCACTTCTGTTATTACAAATAGAAACATATTTTACGTAATTTGAAAGATGGGTTATGTCTATTAATATAAAAATATATAACTTATCAAATAATAGGACTTGTACTATTTTCCTATTGAGATTCTTTTTTTAAGCAAATAAAATCGTCTGATGACAAGTATTTTTTCGCGATTTTGCAGTTAACGGAGACTTGAACTGTATTTCTACCTACTCTTCTTACAATCATCTCCTTCTCACTTTATCTATCTATCCATACGAGTTTATATTAATTCTATATTTGACATAATTTCTTATTTCACCCTAACACTTCCTGTTCTTTTTATCTATCGTTCAATTTCGCCCAATTAACTATTCACCAACATAATATTTCTATTTTACATATTAATTCTCATACTCTTCCCCATCTAACAGTCTTATTTAACTGCATTAGCTCTTCTTCTTCTTC
>NW_013687481.1:0-1185 GCF_000517525.1 Limulus polyphemus | reverse complement strand
TTCAGAGATATTCTGACTGTGTAACGCAGGGCAATAAGCACGAGGGCTTAAAACACTACAAATCGGAGTTCGATCCACGCTGTGGGCACTGTACACATAGCACATTTTGCAGCTTCGTACTTAACATACAAACAAATAACGCATTTATGAATTGAACGAATCTTTTAATGCCATGCATTTTTTAACCCTAATATTGCAACTTTGTGGCACTTGATCCTCACACATACTTAAACAATTTATAAATTTCATTTAACTAACTGTCGCCGGGGCCCCAAGTGTGGTGTAGTGTTTAGCGTGCCAGGGTACGCTTCAGAAGGTCCAAGGTTTGAGACGCGATATGCTGCTGAACACATTCCACACTTTCGGAGGCGGGGACTTTATGGCTGAGACATTTTTTTTGTCTGTTTGGTTAAGAGTAGCCGCATACGCAGCGATTAGTACTGTATGATTCTTTCTCTCTCTTGTCAGTAGTTCTAAGTAAAGAGTATCTGAGCTAGCTCATAAAGTAAATCCTAAAACGGTCAAATTCAAATACTCAAATTGTGAGTAAAAGTTCAGTAACCATCACACGTGGTCTCATCACCCCATATGTTCAAAGTAATCGGTAAAGCTGAAAACGAGGCTGTGCTATGAATGAAAGAAACACTTCTGATTCTTGAAGAGAAGCCAAGATTAAACAACAAAGGGCTACTCAACTTTTACTCGAAATTTAGGTATTTGAATTTTATTTAATCCTTCGTTTGCGTCTTGTATAAATCTGCCTACCACCCCATGTACAAAGATTCGCGAATTTTTACGGCTGGCCATTTATAACGTTGCGCGCAAAGTGCTTGCATCATATGATGTCAACCGCAGTCGCCTACGCTAAAATTACATGATGTCATCCGCAGTTGAAGGGTTAAACTTTCACGCAATTTTAACTGAAACGGTCACATTTCTTCATCTGGTCACAGCGAACGTGGTGATAGGTTCCAAATATTTTTACGCAGAGTGAAAGGCATCTGAATAAAATAAATGTGATGTAACAAGTAGTAGTAGTAGGTACAATAACAGCAATTTGTGAAAGCAGTGATTCATCATTCCTCTTTGGAAAAATAATGTAAAGTCAAACAAGGAGAGGTGTATCGTTAACTGTTCAGTAGATAGTTATGTTAATGGGTTTTTAAGTTTTTTTCAATCACTAAT
>NW_013687480.1:0-1186 GCF_000517525.1 Limulus polyphemus | reverse complement strand
CTTCAAACAATTTTTTTGACAAGTTTAATACTGAAATTTCTTCCTTCTATACGGTAAGTAATCTTTAATGTTTTCTTTGTCATATGATTGAACGTTCTTCATAACTACTTCTGTGATCTGTATTAGCACTTTCTCTTTAACAGAGTTTCTGTTCATCAAAATGGTCTTGTGTAATAATTTTCCCACCATATTACTGATTTTTATAGAAATACGATGTCCACTGTGCCATGTGCTACCATCTAGCGACAAAATACTTATATAAACAATTGGTTGTTATAAATAATATAAGTCAAATCACTCATTTCGATATGAAACAAAAGCATAACAAGGATTTAAGTACTGTGAAAAAAAGTTTATATAAAGTTTGAATACTAGGAAATTAGGTATTATAAAAAATAATTACATAAATTAAAAACAAAAACCTGTTAATCGAAGTGTTTTCGGAAGGTAAATATTCTTTCTTTTATGAGTAAATGCGAGGTTATTAGGTTTATTGCTTTACGACTTATGTAAAAGAGTAATAATCTTCATTATTCTTTAAGAATATTATAAGTTAATAGTTGAATAGAATATTTAAATACAAATATTGGATGAAATTTATTTAATAGTCTCGGAAATAAAAATTTATAATTAGAGTTCTGTAACAGATTAGTCGGCCAAAATAAAGTAACCTATTGTAATAGTGTTATCTGAACAATATAAAGACGTAAAGACAAAGAGTGAAAGTAATTAAGATTCAAATAAAATTTGTGAAAGCTAACTTCAATTTTAATGAATTTGTATATTTTTAATACGTCATTGAGAAAACCTTGTTATTGCCTTCGATAAAGATTTATATATATATATAAATCAATTTTAAAGAAGGATCAATCATATTTATAACTTATACTTTAGGTGATGATTTTAGTGCAAGGTTTTTTAACTCCACATGTGTTAAGAATCAGGTGTGATTCACCGAAAATATTATGGTTATGCTTAAATCTTTTTTTCTGTGATGTTTGTTATCAAAGGGACAATAGATGGCAGCAGTACGTTCTTTTTAAACATTCTGGTGTTAGAGAAGTAAAAAAACAACGCTTGATTGTGAGCAAATATATTTTAAAGATATAGCTAGCTAGTCAATGTCTTTGCTTCAATATGTAAGAACCAGATAGACATATAAATACTTAAACGAAGTAAACAAGCT
>NW_013687479.1:0-1186 GCF_000517525.1 Limulus polyphemus | reverse complement strand
CAGATAATGTCGCAGGACCTACAAGATACTATAGATAATGTCGCAGGACCTACAAGATACCACAGATAATGTTACAGGACCTACAAGATACCACAGATAATGTCACTGAACCTATCAGATGACACAGATAATGTCACAAAACCTACCAGATACCACAGATAATGTCACTGAACCTATCAGATGACACAGATAATGTCACAAAACCTACCAGATACCACAGATAATGTCACAAGACCCATGAGATGCTATATAGGTAATGAATGTTAAAAACGTACTAGATACCACAGATAATGTCACAAAACGTATGAGTTGCCACAGGTAATGCCACAAAAACCTTCCAAATGCTTCAGATAATGTCGCAAAACCTTTTAACTGCTATTGGGAATGCCACAACCAACCTAATACTTCTGGTAATGTCACTAAACCTACCAGGTATTACAGGTGATATCACAAAAGCTGATTTGTTAAAAAAAATATTTGTTACGTAAATCCATATGCATTTTGGCACCTTGATATATATGTATGTTTATTTGAATATTGTTTTTGCTTTGAACATATTGCACTGTACCCTTTGCATCACTTAGACGTCCGTATTTCTGTTAGCAAAGTGACAGTCATAAAGATGTTGATGGTGTTAAGTATAGTCAAGCTGCTTCACTAAATTACAATTTTCTTCGTACTTTATTCGTGTTTTTTTAGTGTTAGTTGATCAGTCAAAGCAAGTACTTAATTACCTCAGATGAAAATGCGTTGCATGGGGAACGGTTGACATTTGGTGCGATGCTGACAAATGATAGAGTACAACTTAAGTTTGTCAGAGTAAATGCAAATTTACCATTTGTTTTTTTTTAAGTCAGGCCTTCTGGTCTATGTCCTTCAGTTGAGGTAGTTATACTCATAAGATGTTTATGATATTGACTATATATGGGTAAAAATAAGGTTACTTTTTTTTAAATCTGTGTCTGTCCGTTCATATTAATACGTTTTCCTATCGTAAAGCTCCCCCGTGGCTCAGAGGTAAGTCTAAAGGTTAAAAATAGAGTTTCGATACCAGCTGTGGGAACAGCCCAGATAGCCCATTGCGTAGTTTTGTGTTTGATAACAAACAAACTTATCGTATATGAAAACTTGTATATTTTATATTGTATCAGGCAAATTTGCAGGAACTTTTGTTTCGTAGCTTGTG
>NW_013687478.1:0-1186 GCF_000517525.1 Limulus polyphemus | reverse complement strand
AAAGATAAAGAAACAATCTAAATCACATTAAAATCATGTAAGTCCATTCTAATATAAATAAAACACGAAAAGATACAAAAAGAGTAACACTGAAAACAAAATCAACGGGAAAAAAGATAAATGGAAGAGCAGTAGATTATAGTAGAAACATCTTAAATGATGCAGAAACAACAAAAGGGATAATGAACTTAAGAAACTCGATACCATATAAGAACTTGAAGAATTATGTCGGTATAGAATCTTTTTCATAACGATAGGGAAAATGAACCAGAAGATAGTTAGAAAGGAGAAACACATAAAAACGGTAAAAAATTATCGGATAACAAATCCCATTTTGTCAAGCAAGTTCTAACTTTAATTTTACTTCTACACACAAACAGCTAGGAACGTTAAGCACTTTGAATATCAAAAGTGGTAGTTACTTTTATTACGAGTTTAGTGTTTAAAAATATAAGAAAGCTATTCGTTATGTCCTATTGCAGTACAATTACTGTCTTTCTTCGTAATGTTTGTAATACTTAAGTCAGCACCATGACAATTGTTGTTGTGCAAAATAGCCTATCTATATAGTATTGAGATATAAAGAGAAAGGAGTGACAAGACACGTAGAACGAATAATATAGAAAAAAGATATAGATACAATCTAACCAATAAAAACAAGCATGTAAATCGATTTTAATGTAAATAAAGCACGGAAAACATGCAAAAGGGATAACACTAAAAATAACATTAACGAGAAAAGTGAGAAAGCTAGCAATAACACAAAGAGCAATAGAAAGCTAGCAATAACACAAAGAGCAATATATAATAGAACAATACAGAAACCACAAAAGGGATAATAAACTTAAGAAACTCTATAGCATACAAGGGTTGAAGAATGACGTAGTTATAGAATCTTTTTCATAACGATTTTCGTACATTTTCCATACTACCAATCATTTCGTTTTAAGCGTGTTTTTCCCGGGTCTGTCCTGTCTAATTAGTTACGTACGATTGAAAACTTGCAAAATTGAAATTGATAGTGACATACAAGAAGGACAGGTGTGTTTTTAAAAGTAACTATTCCTGTTAATATGCTAATTCTTGAAAGTTCCTCTCGACTAGGTTGGGAGTTTGGTGTTTAGAAACGCGATAACGCTATTTCTATTACAAGTACAATTACAGTCGAACTCCGTGTGTTTGTAAT
>NW_013687477.1:0-1186 GCF_000517525.1 Limulus polyphemus | reverse complement strand
AATATTTATTTTAGCTGTTGTTTAAAAGTGGTCAAAATCTATTAAAAGAGTAATATGTGTGTGTGGGAAGCTATCTAAACTTCATTAAATTGATCAAAATGAAATTAGGAGTAGAGAAGACAAATGACTTCACCATATGCGTAAGGGAGGGGTGGGAGTAGATAGTACTATGCATTGCAAAGGGACAAATATTTCAGAATGGATCTGTCATCCCTCAGAGTCCTGTCTTAGACAGCCATGTTTATGTGTAGAGGTTTTGTGTGTGAATTTGTGCATTTGTTTATAGACACTGAGTACTGGTTACCATCAGACTGCTGAGTAGGGTCATGGGAGCAATATCGTTGAATTTTGATACTTGCTCTCGATACTCAGGTTTTGAAATCTTCACTAGATCTGGTGTCTCTTACTAGATAAGTCAATCAATTTACCATTTTTGATCAGAATATTCATTTCAAAGTATCAAAGAATTTGGTGGGTATCACATGTTGTATAATAGGTTTAACCTTGCAGTCATTAAGAAGTCTTGCACAATCATGAGTTTCATTCACAATTCTACATACCTAAACTCGCATATGAATAGTCTTGGCAGGTCACTTAACTGTTGTGTTTTAGAAGTGATCTTGATCGGTTTTACATTTTATAAAACTTGTTCATTCAAATACAAAATATGATAACCAAAAACATTTTCCTATGCAAAGTACAAGTTTCCCCCTAGTATTTATAATCATGTCTTGATTATTAACTGGTAAAAAAAAAGTCATTGACTCTTCATAGTTATTGTCTAAATGCTAGAAACTATTGGGTTTTTGCCAGCTAGCCACTACTAATTTTGAAACTTATGTGCCTTATGCAAGGAGTATTAAGAAAGAAATAAGTGAGTTCAGGGCTTAAGTTTAAATGTTAGAGTATGATATAATGGGAATTACAGAAACTTGGTTAAACTCGGAGAACACTGGCGATAACAGTGTTGCATCTAGGATTTGTACTTTGTGTATATTTTCACTATTTTGATTGCCACTGTCACAAAATAGTCATTTGCCTGGGTACTATTCACAAAAAACCACAGAAGTATGCATTTTAATTTTTCAGGTGCACCAGCAAATCAAAATATATTAAGAATGACTTCATAATGATAGATCACGATTGTAACTGGAAAATTCCAAACATTAATTAGCTCATTTGGATA
>NW_013687476.1:0-1186 GCF_000517525.1 Limulus polyphemus | reverse complement strand
CTTACCAATTGCTGTAGAGAACGAGCCACGTAAAAATAAACACTTACCAATTGCTGTAGAGAACGAGCCACGTAAAAATAAACACTTACCAATTGCTGTAGAGAACGAGCCACGTAAAAATAAACACTTACCAACTGCTGTAGAGAACGAGCCACGGAAAAATAAACACTTACCAACTGCTGTAGAGAACGAGCCACGGAAAAATAAACACTTACCAACTGCTGTCAAGTGCGTTTCTTGTGCTAATATTAATATCCGTCAAGTTTATTCCAAGTGTTTAATGAATTTCAAAATAATTAACGAATACGTTTATTATTGGAAATAGGGCTGAACATGGCTCATGTTCAACATGATTTACTTCATACGAAATTTAGGAATACGATACTGTGCACTGGTCATAATATTTAAATAAGATCTGTCGATCGCTACGTCTTTAGTTTTCCATCTACTCTCGTCTTTGGTAAAGTTTTTGACTACAATTAAACATTTGTTTCTTATGTAAACGTTTCAAACACATCCTACACTCTATGTAATTAAAGTAGAATAATGTTTTCAACTTGGAATAAATGAAAGTATATAGGTCTCATTATACAATAGAACGTATTTTGTATTTTTCAACCCAGCTGACATCTTATCTGTCATTAAATCAGTGGTCAGAGACCCCTCGGCTCAGGCTTAGCTGTCCCTAATTCATAACTGTTGGCGAAAGAAGGGACAACGAATCAGCGGCTACTACTAACTAAGAAGTGGAACTGACTGTCACTTTTATAAAGTACCTCTAGTTGAAAGTGTATAATGTGGCATATTTTAAGCCCGAACCTTACCAAGAAGTGGAACTGACTGTCACTTTTATAAAGTACCTCTAGTTGAAAGTGTATAATGTGATTAGTGGTATATTTTAAGCCCGAACCTTGGACTATCTGATACACATCCCGAATAGCTAATCGCTAGATAATCTCCAACACGAATTACTTGTAAGAAAATGGTTGGAATATTTTTTTTTTAAATCCAGAGAGATGAACATAAGGTGGATCTTGGAAGTACATGAAACTGGAAATATTTTACCTCAACCTTCACTCTAAGTTCAGATTTAGCTTTTTACTTGTTGAGTTTTAATAAAATGGATTTTGTTTTTTTAATTGGTATTGTATTCAAATGATTCAATTGTTCAAAGCATACTAACTAT
>NW_013687475.1:0-1186 GCF_000517525.1 Limulus polyphemus | reverse complement strand
TTCACTTCCAGTTGTTGTTTCTAACAATTGTCAGGTCAACAACTGGAAGTGAACAATACCTGTAAAACAGAAGTCTGGATCAGTTTCTAACAATGACCTGACTGATCCAGACTTCTGTTTTACAGGTATTGCTAACTCAAAGTTATTGTTTCTCTGTGGCCTTAATGATCCAGTCTTATTTTAAGTCTTAAGTTTTGTTCAATCCCAGTTATGATGATCTTTCTGATCTAGTTTACAGGTAATTATCAAATCAGTTACTGTTGCTTACAATTACCTTAATGATTCAGTTTAGTTTTAGAGGTATCACTAAATCTCAGTTATTCTTTCTAATAAGGACCTTACTAATCCAGTCTTCTTTTACAGAAATTGTTCAATCCAGCTTACTGACCTCGCTCAGTAGACACATATTTATTTTTTTAGGTACTATTAACTCACATTAAATCTGTTGGTTTCAAGCTGCTTTTTGAGTTTATGAGAGTACATTTTCCCAACAGTTTACAAGATTCTGATTGATTGACAGTTTAGATGGAAGTTGTAAAGTAAAAATATTTGATGTCCTTAAACTGCCTGTTAAGGTTACTGCAATTTTATAAAAATTCAAATAAAAAAACACACAAGTTTTTAAGGTAGACACAAGTACTTTCTATGAAACGATTAAAATAGTACCAATTCACTTTTGTATTCTAAACTTGAGGTATTCTATATTTGCTATACATACCTCAAAGATATAGGATTTTCCAGGAAGCAAGTGATTAATAATACCCTCAGTATCTGTTGGTTCAAATAACTGGTGATGTAGTATGGAAGAACCCTAAAAAAAATTAATAATATGAAAATCACATTTAGGTATTATATCATTAGAATACCATTCAAATACTGTCATTGGAACATTTGTTACATTACAACAATACCATCCAAATACTGTCATTGGAACATTTGTTACATTACAACAATACCATTCAAATACTGTCATTGGAACATTTGTTACATTACAACAATACCATTCAAATACTGTCATTGGAACATTTGTTACATTACAACAATACCATTCAAATACTGTCATTGGAACATTTGTTACATTACAGCAATACCATTCAAATACCGTCATTGGAAAATTTGTTACATTACAGCAATACCATTCAAATACCGTCATTGGAAAATTTGTTACATTACAGCAATACCATTC
>NW_013687474.1:0-1186 GCF_000517525.1 Limulus polyphemus | reverse complement strand
AAACCCTATGTCACAATAATTAACCATATGTGGGTCTCCGAGAGGGCCATTTAGACCCTATGTCAGATAAGTTCAAGTTGACAATTTCATTATATCGCTATTTTAGAAATGCTTATATTTTTACATCATGTTTTTTAACTTACATCAAACTATAACAATGTTTGTAACTCACGCATTTGTTCGAACCCTGCACTCATCCTCTTCAGCAGCTCACGGCGCCTCTCCCAAAGTACGAGTTGTCGTTCCTTCTCCTGTAAAGATAACCAGAGTAAATCTGTTAAATTATGGTGATTTCACTAATCTTACCTCAAAGCTACGACTAACTTTCCATTTGCTGACGAATGTGGGCACAATTTAAATATGGTGATGTCAAAACCCAACAATTACGTTATGGATGAAACAACTAATCACAGCCTTAGTTGCTTGTAAGAATGTTTAATTTTTGAGTGAGGTAAGAAGCTGTCTTACCTTAACAAGAGCAGCTGAGAGGCTACTGTTAGTGGCAGCACACACTATGTAAGATTTCAACTCTTCTACACAGCGCTCAGCTTCTTTGACCAGAGTGTTGAGATGGCTACTTCTACTATCCCCCTTTGGATCTAAGGGGGTGGAAGAAAGGAAAGTTACTGGAGATCTCAGGACTGACGTCACAACTGTATAAAACATGTTGAATTCAAATATTTAATATGAATGATCAGCTATTAGGGTTTTCTGTACAATATTATATATATATATATATACGAGTTGAAGATTTCTGTGGGAGGGAGGAGTGAACGAGAGAAAAATAATGGGGACCAATTCTGTACAATGATTACATATATACGAGTTAATAATTTCTGGCCCCCGTAATTCTAGCCACGTTCTCTACCCCCCTCCCCACCTTCGTAAATTCCTTGGATAGGAAATACGAATTTCTGTTTATTGTCTGTTTATTGTTATTTCGAAACAATATCGTACAACCGAACAAAATAATCCGAGAACAAAAAACGTTGGTTGACTAAAACAAGTGAGGATTATTTTTTGTTCTCGGATTATTTTATGTGGTTTAATGTTAACAAATAGTTCCTCACTATCAACAGATTCGTTCGATGGGAATCGAATAATAATCGGTAGAACGACGGTAATAACAAACATTCGACACTTTGTCTTCGGTAATGTTCGTCTATTAATGTTCGGTAATTTTCGG
>NW_013687473.1:0-1186 GCF_000517525.1 Limulus polyphemus | reverse complement strand
ATAGTTGACATTTCAACTAACTGATATCTCCACTATTATGATGACAACGATTATTTACAACCAAGATAATGTGGACTTTTACTTGTTGGTTTTATAGTTGACATTTCAAGTGTTTAAATAGCACAGATTACATATAAAAGACCCTAATCCAGGTTTAGAGTACTCTCATGAACCGAAACTAATGTAACCCACATGTAGAGTGAAGAGATCAGTTCACAGAGACGACTATGTTGGTGTAAAGAGGTTTCACTTAGATTTAATAGATAACTTAACATTACAATACTGAATAATTTCAAGGGTGATCATTCACTCTTAGGCCTTATTTCTCCCGGTCATCATGCTCTGATTGATTCTTGTTTGTTTTTGCTAAGTACAAAGCTACACAATGGGCTATCTGTGTTGTGTCCACCACAGGTATCGAAATCCGGTTTTTAGCGTTATAAATTTTTAGATTTAATGCTGAGCCTCTGGAGGTCTGCAACTTCTTAATATTGGCACTGCAGTGAACTTCTTACAAGAACAAGCTTTTTGAAGAGGGACTATTCAATGCCCCCTCCCCCGTCTCTCTCTCTCTCTGTGTCCTCTTGTGCTGCTTCCAATAAAACCCTGTTATCTTAGTCTTTCAAGTTTACGTTTAAGACGCATGGAAGTTGAAATGTAGTACTTGACAATTATTTGGCCTAATGGGAGTCACGTGATTTCACTTTTTTCCGCCATCTTTTCCATGAAAACAGTTGTAGATGTCGAAGTGTGGCTGAGAACTTGTAAACTTTGAACTTGTGACCCATGAAAACAGTTGTAGATGTCGAAAGTGTGGCTGAGAACTTGTAAACTTTTAACTTGTGACCCATGAAAACAGTTGTAGATGTCGAAGTGTGGCTGAGAACTTGTAAACTTTTAACTTGTGACCCATGAAAACTGTTGTAAATGTCGAAGTGTGGCTGAGAACTTGTTAACTTTTAACTTGTTAAAACATCACAAATTTCAAATCTTTATTTATTATGTTGGTAACTGAACAAAGAGATATTACTAGGTATGTAACAGCGACATTTTACATAATCGTAATCTTCACTTTGTGGATCCGGTCTTGACTGGTTTGGGGTGTGGTTTTGGATTTGTTGCCGTCCTAAACGCTCTGCTGTGGAACCGATCTTGACTGGTTTGGGGCATGATTTTGGATTTGTTG
>NW_013687472.1:0-1187 GCF_000517525.1 Limulus polyphemus | reverse complement strand
GGTATATACATCTGTTGAAAGAATCTATTATAGAGTAAAGGTATATACATCTGTTGAAAGAATCTATTAGGAGTAAAGGTATATACATCTGTTGAAAGAATCTATTAGGAGTAAAAGTATATACATCAGTTGAAAGAATCTATTAGGAGTAAAAGTATATACATCAGTTGAAAGAATCTATTAGGAGTAAAGGAACATACATCAGTTGAAAGAATCTACTCCTAATAGATTCTTTCAACTGATGTATATACCTTTACTCCTAATGTATTTACAACTATCACAGTTATGTCTAGCTTCAACAATGTAATTCAAGTATTTACAACTATCACAGTTATGTCTAGCTTCAACAATGTAATTCAAGTATCTACACCTTCACGTTTCTTAGTGGTTGAGAAAGTTAATAGTTTACCAATCAGTTTTCTTCATGGCCACAATAGATTCTTTCAACTGACGTATATACCTTTACTCCTAATAGATTCTTTCAACAGATGTATATATCTTTACTCCTAATAGATTCTTTCAACAGATGTATATACCTTTTTGAATTACATTGTTGAAGCTAGACATAACTGTGATAATTGTAAATACTTGAATTACATTGTTGAAGCTAGACATAACTGTGATAATTGTAAATACTTGAATTACATTGTTCAAGCTAGACATAACTATGATAATTGTAAATAGTGGAATTACATTGTTGAAGCTAGACATAACTGTGATAATTGTAAATACTTGAATTACATTGTTGAAGCTAGACATAACTGTGATAATTGTAAATACTTGAATTACATTGTTGAAGCTAGACATAACTGTGATAGTTGTAAATACTTGAATTACATTGTTGAAGCTAGACATAACTGTGATAGTTGTAAATAGTGGAATTACATTGTTGAAGCTAGACATAATTGTGATAATTGTAAGTACTTGAATTACATTGTTGAAGCTAGACTTAACTGTGATAAGAAAACAATTTACATGTTTGCGAAACGACAAAACTCGTACACAAAGAAAGCAAATCGTACAATTTAGGAAAATACACACAGATGTGTAAATAAACTGAACATTATTTTATTAGTTGTATCTTTTTCATGGTATGAACCTGAAATAACAAAGTATGTTTGAAATATTTTAACCTTTAACTTTTTTTTTTCCAAACGTGATTGTAATCAATACCTAATAGCTGTTTC
>NW_013687471.1:0-1187 GCF_000517525.1 Limulus polyphemus | reverse complement strand
TCTTAAATAAGGTTATTACTAACTAATAAAACTGTACAAGGAACTCTACAACATACATTAAAAACTAATAGGATTCTGTCTCTTATATAAATCAACATGTATACAGTAATACAACACTTAAATAAGGTTATTACAAACTATTAAAAGTATACAATGAACTCTACTACATACATTAAAAACTAATTTGATACAACTTACGAATCATTCTGTCTCTTATATAAATTAACGTGTATACAGTAACACAACAATTAAATAAGATCATTACTAACTATTAAAAGTATACAATGAACTCTACAACATACATTAATAACTAATTGGGTAACTATTGATACAACTTATGACTCATTCTGTCTCATATAAATTAACGTGTATACAGTAACACAACAATTAAATAAGATCATTACTAACTATTAAAAGTATACAATGAACTCTACAACATACATTAATAGCTAATTGGGTAGCTATTGATACAACTTACGAATCATGCTGTCCCTAATATAAACCAACATGTACGCATTGGTACAATGCTTGACAGTAATATCATCTTCATTTCCACCAAAATTGTGGTCAATGGCCTCTTGTTTAGTGCACCGTGAAACAACGTCATCATCAAACTTGCACCACTAAAAAGGGAACACATTTCAGTATGTAGTACACGGTCTTCAAGGTCCTACAAGTGATATTCATTACGAATACAAAAACAATACACACAGAATTCCACCCAGGTTAACTCATTAACCCAGTTTTGACTTTTAACAATAACTTGGCAAACTATAAACAGAAGTAAATATTATTTAAAAGTTTTAGAAAATATCATTAAAAAAAGCTTCAAAAATTAAAAAAAATAGCAAAAACACAGTCCTATGGTGCATGTATTTCAGAAGTTATTTCAAGTGTTATAAGAATGGCTCTTTTTTTTCCTTTCTTTTTACTCAAGATATTTGATTAGAGAAGAAAGGATGACATCTTAACATTTCATTCAGTTTCACTATATACAGGAAATTAACGAGTATATAAACTAAGAATGAATGCCTTTTAATAAATATTTTTTAATTTCAAAGTTTTTGTTTTGGAAGCTTTTCACTCTAAATTGTAAGCCTTGTTTTTTTTTAACAAACTTTATCACAAAGAGCAAGATTCTGAAAGTCCAGAAAGTAATTTTCAGTGCAAACTGCACAAGTTTAATT
>NW_013687470.1:0-1187 GCF_000517525.1 Limulus polyphemus | reverse complement strand
GCTAGATTATGTTGGTGAAGTTGGAGTCAAATATGGTACAGTTTGTTTGTTTGTAGTTAAGCACAAACTATACAATGTGTTATCTATGCTGTGCCCACCATGTATATTAAAATCCAGTTTTTAGCTTATAAGTTCACAGACTTATCACTGTGCCAATGGGGGGCAATATTATAGAGAAGTCATCAGTGTCTTACAATACCCAAAAGTGTCTTTGTAAATCAAATAAATCGTTAAACAGTGAGTTACTATTCTTTCTGGTTTTGAAATACTGTTAAGGCTTATAGAATTAGGCTAATATTATAAAATTCAGAGCTGGATTAAGATAATATGAGGGCCCGACCATAAATCATTTTAGTGAGCCACTTGTTTTAATAAAAATTACTTCTTTAACCAAGGTTTGTCATCACAAAAAGCAACAACAATGGCTGATCGTGGGATCTCTCCGATCTTGAGGTCAAACCTATAGGTTCCTTAGGTTATAAATTAATTTAACCATTAGAGAATTTGAATTAATGTTCAGGCTTAAAGTTCAAGACAGGAATATGTCCTTAAAAGATTAACATTTCGATGTAAACCGTTGATGTGGCTGATTGAGATTCGGTATACTTGGAACTGTTATTTATGAAATGAATAGTCTGTTTTAATCCTTTGAATAGATGAACATCATGAACTCCCGGAAGTTCTGTTAAATCATGTATCTTAGATGATAAAGAAGCTCAAGTTTGAAAATAAGGGCATTGCTTCTGATTGATTTATGATGTGGTTTTGAGCTCATTGCTGCCAAGCGTCCTACTATGTAAAATATTAATTTATTGTTGTGAGATAGCGAATTCTACTTTTATTTTGTTTACCGTTTATTTATTATTACTTCTGTCATTTAGTTCAACTATGAATTTTTAGTTATATTTAAAGTGCTAATTCACTTTCTATCTAGAGCACATCGAAATTGAGCATGTTTTTATTACGAAATTGACACAAGCTTCTCCTAGCGGTGACGTACAGATATATTAATGTTGTGAAAGATTATGTAAATTAGCTAGCCACATGATATAACCTCGTGATCTAACCACTAGATAAAAATTGTTGCTTGATCTTTACCGAGTTGTAGTTAGAGTGAGTTTTTGCTGATTGTTGTGGTTTTATTTTGGAATTAATTTATTTTTGGTTCTTTTCCTAATATCTTATGT
>NW_013687469.1:0-1187 GCF_000517525.1 Limulus polyphemus | reverse complement strand
AGTTACTTCTACTTGAAGAAAACATCAACAGCTATGAACAAAGAGTTCCAACTGTGTATTTTAAAATAGTTGAAAACTCAACTGTATTAACAAAATTCTATCTGACATAAAAAATAATTCATAAGGTCCAACTCTCAAATGAAAATATTATAAAACTGTCATTAACACAAAGTAATTTTGGCACAGAGTTAAGTTTAGAAAGTTTCAATGAGGAAGAACTGTGAATGCTTTTTGTGGTATAATTATACCAGAAATATTCTTTACTATCTAGATGAGAACTCACAGTTAAGGGTGGAGTTGTTAACTAGCTACATTTCTTTTTGTATGTACTAAAATCTGAAACAAACAGTTCATGATAGAAGTAACATTAAAGATTTGAAGTTTAAAACTTTACATGTGATTATCTTTTAAGTGTTTTGATAAAACAACAACATTGAAATATTAAAAGATAATCACATGTAAAGTTTTAAACTTCAAGCAAATTATAATATATGGTACTTATCAGTTATAATATAAACTTAAGATCTTTACAAAGTCCTATTATGACAAGTGTATATAAGGAGATACCAGGCCTATTACTTTAAAAATATCCCCAAACACACACTTGCTAAAAAAAAATCACCAAGATCTTGGGGCAAAAAGACGGCCCACTACAGATCCAGCATATATGGTATCACACAAAGTGGATATTTTGTAAGGGAACACTGTGTAAAAAAAAAGTTTAACTTTTTTTTTTTTACACACGTGTTCCCTTACAAAATATCCACTTTGTGTGATACCATATATGCTGGATCTGTAGTGGGCCGTGATTTTTTTGTTTTTTAAATACTAAAGTTTCTGTGTATATATATATTTCATAAAATATGCATTTATATTCTATGTTTAAAAAAATTTTATTATAAGTTTTATTTTTCTGTATGAAATATGTTATACAAATATTAATAAAGTGTTTTCTCAATCTGACAAAATCTTTTATTCACTTTGAAAATATATTTACATCACAAACTTGTTGAATTTTTTTAATACAATACTTTTCAAACTTCTATAAACTAAGATTTGTTAAAAAATAAATTTAATTTACACAACATATTTATCATTAATATCATTTCTTTAAAAGATTACAAGTTTTATTAAAAACAAGTATTGATGAAATATAATTGTAATTTGTTTTAGTAAAACACATATTT
>NW_013687468.1:0-1187 GCF_000517525.1 Limulus polyphemus | reverse complement strand
GTGGGAATACGTCTACAAAGGTTGAGTCGGTTTTGTTGTATTTGTATCAACCTTTGTAGACGTATTCCCACTTAGTTCTCAAAACTGACTAGAACTAAGTGGGAATACGTCTACAAAGGTTGATACGAAAAACCAACTAGAACAATGCTATCTTAAGCTGAGCCTGAAATACCATATCATTATTTATCAAGTATATCTCCACCTGTCTTCAACAAATACAGACACACTAAGCTGAACCTTAAAAAGACAAAAATATTGAGTTATAATTTTCGTTTTAACCAGGTTGTTCTGTACTGTAAGTATAAAAAAAATGTGTTCTATAAGCAGTAAAACATAAACATGTATATATTTATATAGATATATATACATGAACGCAATATACATATATATATATATGGATGTATTAAAGTAAAGTACAGGTATTGAAAATTATAAATTAACATTCTTGATATTCAAAACTACAGGTTAAAGTACATTGTATTCAAAACTACAGGCTAAAGTACATTGTATTCAAAACTACAGGCTAAAGTACATTGTATTCAAAACTACAGGCTAAAGTACGGACTGAAATACATGATATTCAAAACTACAAGCTAGTGTACATGATAAAAGTTTACATCAAATATATAATCATGAAGTTCTTTGGTTAAATGAAAAACACGTGAACTTAGTTTTTGAAAATAATCAAATATAATTGTTTTTACTTTTTTCCTAAATTCTGTAGAACCTAAAAGAAAAAAGAAGGAGAATTTATTTCAAGAAGAGAAAACAGAATAATAAAGTAAATATTGTTAAAACGATTATTTTACAGTGTAACTGCTTCCAACACCTATGTAATATTGTCGTGTTCAGGCCTAATTAATTGTTAACTTCTACTTGATGACTAGCCTGTAGTATCCTTGATGATTAGCCTGGGGCATCCTTGATGACTAGCCTGTGGTATCGTTGATGACTAGCCTGTGGCATCCTTGATGACTAGCCTATGGTATCATTGATGACTAGCCTGTGGTATCCTTGATGACTAGCCTACGGTATCCTTGATTACTAGCCTGTGGTATCCTTGATGACTAGCCTATGGTATCCTTGATGACTAGCCTGTGGTATCTTTGATGACTAGCCTGTGGTATCCTTGATGACTAGCCTATGGTATCCTTGATGACTAGCTGGTGGTATCCTTGATGACTAGC
>NW_013687467.1:0-1187 GCF_000517525.1 Limulus polyphemus | reverse complement strand
ACTGTTCATGTAATGTAAGGTTATACAATATCTAAAGTATATACCACTGTTCGTCTAATGTAAGGTTATACAATATCTAAAGTATATACCACTGTTCATGTAATGTAAGGTTATACACTATCTGAAAATTACATGAACAGTGGTATATACTTTAGATATTGTATAACCTTACTACTTTAGATATTGTATAACCTTACATTAGACAAACAGTGGTATATACTATACCACTGTTCGTGTAATGTAAGGTTATACAATATCTAAGATATATACCACTGTTCGTGTAATGTAAGGTTATACAATATCTAAAATATATACCACTGTTCGTGTAATGTAAGGTTATACAATACCTAAAGTATAAACCATTGTTCATGTAATGTAAGGTTATGTAATATCTAAAGTACATACCACTGTTCGTTTAATGTTAGATTATACAATATCTAAAGTATAAACCATTGTTCATGTAATGTAAGGTTATACACTATCTAAAGTATATACCATTGTTCGTCTAATGTACGGTTATACAATATCTGAAGTATATACCACTGTTCGTCTAATGTAAGGTTATACAATATCTAAAATATATACCACTGTTCATGTAATGTAAGGTTATACAATATCTAAAGTATAAACCATTGTTCTTGTAATGTAAGGTTATATAATATCTAAAGTACATACCAATGTTCGTTTAATGTTAGATTATACAATATCTAAGGTATAAACTATTATTCTTGTAATGTTTCTTTTCAACTGTACTTCACCATAATGGGCCCACAACGAGTTTCACGTTAGATAAAAGAAGGTTAAAAACAAAGTGCTTGCATATGGCAATGGTAACAAAATAGATGAATTAAAAACAACAGTGTGATTAAATTTTTTAAAGCCTCCGACAATTAAAATAACACTAAACTTAAAATACCCAACAACTTAACTTCATTGTTCAATAATTTTACTAGCTTATCATGGAAACAGAAGAGTTTTATTGCATTTTCGAGAATTGTCCGAATTTATTTTTTCGGAAAACCAAGGAAAACATATAGGGAATTTTACACATATTTTTTTGCTTAAATTTTAGTCTGATATTTTATGCTTACAAATTACAAACTGAAGTTGTTCTCCCTACAATATCAAAATATTCAAAACGTAAAGAATAACTGTATATCCTTTGTTATATTTACTCTATAAGATCT
>NW_013687466.1:0-1187 GCF_000517525.1 Limulus polyphemus | reverse complement strand
CTGCTGATGGCATCCCCATAACTCGCAAACAAACAAAAAAAATACGTATATATATTAGTTTTTGTTATAGGTTTAAAAATATTGTCTCTGATATAAATATTTATTGTTTTTAATTACTTGCCACTGTATTACTTGATAGGTTTCGCTACTGTAGTGTTTAAGAAGAGTATAGACATCAGTGGGATATTGCTGAAACTGGACGGTAACTTTAGCCTAGTTATACGTTATAAGAAAGTGTTTTGGATTTGATTAGTGTAAAAGGATAGCTGAGTTGGAGAAAATCTGTTTTTAGGAGCTAGAAAGTCCAAATAAAAACGGACTTAGAATAATGGACTACCAAGGTCTCGACAGTTTGCTCTTCGCTTAGACCGGGCTTAAGAATATGGATTACCAAATCTCGGCTGTTTCTCCTTATGATAATGGATTACCAAGATCTCGGTGACAGATATTAAAATGGCATTAAAGTCAACGTACAACATGTACAGTGAAGCGTCTAGAAAGGATATAGAATATTGTATACCATTTAGATTACGTAGAGAAAGACAGACAGAAAGTAGGCACAGTTGAATGTGATTAATGATTATATTAAGAAATGTTTGCCACTCTATTTTATCAAAAAAGTTAAACGTTAATTTTTAACTATTGAATTATAAAATTAATATCGGTTCACTTGATTGAGCTGTTGTAGTTTAATAATTTGTATTAGATTTATATCGGTTCACTTGATTGAGCTGTTCTAGTTTAATAACTTGTATTAAATTTATATCGGTTCACTTGATTGAGCTGTTCTAGTTTAATAGTTTGTATTAAATTTATATCGGTTCACTTGATTGAGCTGTTGTAGTGTAATAACTTGTATTAAATTAATATCGGTTCACTTGATTGAGCTGTTGTAGTTTAATAATTTGTATTAAATTTATATCGGTTCACTTGATTGAGCTGTTGTAGTTTAATAATTTGTATTAAATTAATATCGGTCTACTTGATTGAGCTGTTGTAGTGTAATAACTTGTATTAAATTTATATCGGTTCACTTGATTGAGCTGTTGTAGTGTAATAACTTGTATTAAATTTATATCGGTTCACTTGATTGAGCTGTTGTAGTGTAATAACTTGTGTTAAATTTATATCGGTTCACTTGATTGAGCTGTTGTAGTTTAATAACTTGTATATCACCAATGAATTAT
>NW_013687465.1:0-1187 GCF_000517525.1 Limulus polyphemus | reverse complement strand
ATTGATAGTACACAGTATCGTTAAATCTTGTGTCTTCTTATTGAAAGTACACAGTATCGTTAAATCTTGTGTCTTCTTATTGACAGTACACAGTATCGTTAAATCTTGTGTCTTTTTATTGATAGTACACAGTAATGTTAAATCTTGTGTCTTCCTATTGAGAGTACACAGTTTTGTTAAATCTTGTGTCTTCTTATTGACAGTACACAGTATCGTTAAATCTTGAGTCTTTTTATTGACAGTACACAGTTTTGTTAAATCTTGTGTCTTCTTATTGAAAGTACACAATGTTGTTAAATCTCTTGTCTTCTTATTAGACAGTACACAGTATTGTTAAATCTTGTGTCTTCTTATTGACAGTACACAGTAACATTAAATCTTGTGTCTTCTTATTGATAGTACATATTATCGTTAAATCTTGTGTCTTTTTATTGATAGTACACAGTATTGTCAAATCTTGTGTCTTCCTATTGACAGTACACAGTTTTGTTAAATCTTGTGTCTTCTTATTGACAGTGCTCAGCATCGTTAAATCTTGTGTCTTCTTATTGACAGTACACAGTTTTGTTAAATCTTGTGTCTTCTTATTGAAAGTACACAATGTTGTTAAATCTCTTGTCTTCTTATTGACAGTACACAGTATTGTTAAATCTTGTGTCTTCGTATTGAAAGTACACAGTGTTGTTAAATCTCGTGTCTTCTTATTGACAGTACACAGTATCGTTAAATCTTGTGTCTTTTTATTGATAGTACACAGTGTTGTTAAATCTCTTGTCTTCTTATTCACAGTACACAGTATTGTTAAATCTTGTGTCTTCTTATTGACAGTACACAGTATCAATAAATATTGTGTCTTCTTATTGATAGTACATATTATCGTTAAATCTTGTGTCTTTTTATTGATAGTACACAGTATTGTTAAATCGTGTGTCTTCCTATTGACAGTACACAGTTTTGTTAAATCTTGTGTTTTCTTATTGACAATATACAGTATCGTTAAATCTTGTGTCTTCTTATTGACAGTACACAGTATTATTAAATCTTGTGTCTTTTTATTGATAGTACACAGTATTGTTAAATCGTGTGTCTTCCTATTGACAGTACACAGTTTTGTTAAATCTTGTGTTTTCTTATTGACAATATACAGTATCGTTAAATCTTGTGTCTTCTTTTTGACAGTACACAGT
>NW_013687464.1:0-1188 GCF_000517525.1 Limulus polyphemus | reverse complement strand
ATTATATATATCCAATAAAGTTTACGAGTTTTGGTAATTCTTCATATTGGCAGCTAGTATTCTTTATTTGTCAGACATACAGTATTGTAATTTCATTAGCATTAATTAGTTAATTTTCCTATAAATTGGTATTTTAATGGGTTTTGGAAGCAATGATACACTTCATTTTTCTTTCACTAATTTCATTGGCTGTTTAAAATAACCGAGTATGTTTAATGAGCTTACATCTAAATATATTATAGTGACGACACCCACCTGATAATGCAATACATTCTAAATATTATAAGTTTAAACTTTTCTCTAACACTGATTCATGCCGTTACGTTCTTCTCATCAATTTGTTACATAAAAGTTATTTTTTCATTCTCTCATCCATATATTTGACCAAAAGTTACAAAGAAATAGTTATTGAAAGTTAATTAGCACCGAACAAATGTTTACAAAATACTTTTTACATAACTACAAGTTTTATAGTGTCTAGAACTTTTGCACACGATTCTCTTTGAAATAATGTTTATTCCTCGTTATACTGATTAAGCTTTCTTAAAGAAAGAAATATTTTACCTCATTCCATAGCTGGAAAAACTTCTTGTTAGCTTTCTTGCTCAACAAAGAACACCTCGCACCAACAATGCACATTAATAGCACAGACTGGCTCTGGATCTAGTAGCAGTAAGAAAAAAAACCTGTTAAAACTAATAAAGACCAGATGTGGACATTTTTACTTATTTGATCATCAGCAACACCTGAAAACTAGGTGTATTAGATATATATATATAAAACTAGGTGTATTAGATGTATATATAATCTTAGGTGTATTAGATATATATATAATCTTACTAAAACTAGGTGTATTAGATATATATATAATCTTACTAAAACTAGGTGTATTAGATATATATATATAATCTTAATAAAGCTAGGTGTATTAGATATATGTCTATAATCTTAATAAAACTAGGTGTATTAGATATATGTCTTGACATTTGATGTGTGTGTGTGTAAATTACAATACTGTATGTCTGACAAATAAAGAATACTAGCTGCCAATATGAAGAATTACCAAAACTCGTAAACTTTATTGGTGACATTTGATGTGTGTGTGTAAATTACAATACTGTATGTCTGACAAATAAAGAATACTAGCTGCCAATATGAAGAATTACCAAAACTCATAAACTTTATTGG
>NW_013687463.1:0-1188 GCF_000517525.1 Limulus polyphemus | reverse complement strand
AAATATGATACAGAGATCAGTCAATCTATTAAACAACAGAAAGATTATTACCTAGTTAATTATAATTACCTTTTTTTTATTTTTTTTAACTGAATATATTTTGAATAAAGTATCTTACTTACCAAAACGAGACTAATAAGCTGATTCAATATTTTTTTGTTAATATTACACTCCTCACTCTCATAACCTTATTTTCTAAAGATACAACCACCGTTTCCCACAAATAACAAAATCTGACATAACCTTGTTTTCTAAATATACAACCACCGTTCCCCACAAATAACAAAATCTGACATAACCTTGTTTTCTAAAGATACAACGACAGTTTCCCACAAATAACAAAATCTGACATAACCTTGTTTTCTAAAGATACAACCAGTTTCCCACAAATAACAAAATCTGACATAATCTTGTTTTCTAAAGATACGACCGTTTCCCACAAATAACAAAATCTGACATAACCTTGATTTCTAAAGATACGACCGTTTCCCACAAATAACAAAATCTGACATAACCTTGTTTTCTAAAGATACAACGACAGTTTCCCACAAATAACAAAATCTGACATAACCTTGTTTTCTAAAGATACAACCACAGTTCCCACAAATAACAAAATCTGACATGTTGAAGTATTTGTTCCACTCATACATTTTCATGTCTCTAAAACAACATCACACTACAGTTGTCCATGTAATCATGTTGATTTCATGTTCCTTAGAATTGCTGTTCTCTCTCCTTCACCAAGCTCAAGTACAAACAAGGGAATATTCTTGAGTAGCACATGCACAAAGGGAATGAAGATGGAAGGAATTCTTGAAAACCTTCCGAGAACAAGCAACCACTTAAGGATTGAGTGGAAATCACAGCAGTACATTACAGCTACACCACCGCTTCTTAACCTTAAACGTACCATAAGGGTCTAACCGGTTCGTCTACATCGGGTGCCGTATCGAGGAAACGCTTACCTCAAAGAAAATATTTTCAGTTTTAAAGACTGCTTAGTAATTCTGATGTCGGTAGAAACTGAGCACCCAAACAACTGACTGGGGAAATCAGTTACAAAACGTTATCGTCTTCTCCAGTTGTCTTGAAATTATACTGAACAGAGAAGGATACATTGTGTGTGTGTGTGTGTGTGTGTGTGTGTGTGTGTGTGTGTGTGTGTGTGTGTGTGTGTATATATATATA
>NW_013687462.1:0-1188 GCF_000517525.1 Limulus polyphemus | reverse complement strand
TTTTAAAAGGAAAGACAGAAGAAAACCCAAGGCTCAGTTTGGTTAAGCGTAATGTGGTCAGCTAAAGATACTCTTCGAGCACAAGTAAGTTTCATTACTTTTTGTTTGGATCAGTGTAATGTGGTCGGGTAAAGATACTGTTTAGGGTCAAGTAAGTTTTGTTACTTTTTGTTTGTTTCAGTGTAATGTGGTCGGCTATTTGGTTTATAATCAATTAAGAACACAAACTAATCATAATTACAATAAAGAATCTGAAATTTGAATGTCCTACCTTCTTTATTTGTTGAGGTATCACTAAATTTGTCAAACTCACCAGAGAAACACCTCCCCTTTCTCTCTGACTTTTGAGATTGTTTGTTGATCAATTTTAGGTGGCTGATGACATGTTTATAATCAATAGAGGAGATTCCCCACCATATCAAGCTTATAGCAATCCTTTTGAATTTGACAGGGAGAATATTCTCTTGATAGAAATATCTTGTGGTGTTATCATGGTTTTACTTCTCTAAAATGCTAATAGAATATTTTAAATTGTTTATAACTTATTTAGAAAGCTGTATAAATTATTATAATAATAATATTATAATATTATTATAATAACAATAAATTATTGTTGTGTCTCGTATGTTGTTGGATAATTAAGTTAATAAGGCTTAGGGGAGAATGTCATATATTTTTATATGAGAGAAAATAGCTCAATACACAGTGTGTATTAGAAATTATTGTGTTTATTTATACTTTTTTAACGAAGAACTAAAATGTTAAAATTATAAACTTTTCAGCTTAGCCTAACAAAACTTTAGTAAAATCATACTATCTTAAGATTATGACACGTCATTACTGGTTGTTAATTACCACTACAGAGAACAGCTAATGGGATATCCTGTGATTTGTTACTTTTTATGCAAGAATTATTGTTACAATGGTACAAAGTATGGCAATAAAACTAAAATGAAAATAGATGTGAAAAGGTTAACAGTTGAAAATGTTAAGATGAGCCATTTAGAACTTTCTAGTCAAAAGTGCAGAGGAAAGAATGATAGTCAATTTTATTTCATAATTTGCAACACTGTAGTTAGTGTTACATAGATAAAGAAATTAATACTCATTTCAGAGATTACTGATAAAAAAAAATACTACTCATTTTAGAGATAGCATGCTGGTTTGCTAGTTCTTCTGAATAGTGAG
>NW_013687461.1:0-1188 GCF_000517525.1 Limulus polyphemus | reverse complement strand
TACACAACCCGGTATACTTATCACTGGGCCATTATCGGGTCATATAGTAATTAAGTGTATACGCAATTCTAACTTTATTTTAATCCAGTTTTTCAAAAGGATAGATATGATATTAAACTGAATATTATTCGAGCTACATTTATAGCAATAATAAGGTCGATTCCTATGTAACTGTTTTTATAGATAATTTTATTATCATAAAGGCAAGGATTATTCGTTTACGTGTACCGACTTTATCAAAAGCAGTATATTTCTAGGCGAGCTATCTTATCTCTGTGATAGAGGTAGGTTACTCAGGTAGGTTCTAGACGCGATATCTTATAACTTTCACGTTGAGTATTTAGTTAGCCACGGTATTTTATAACTTTTACATCCATTATTCATCTAACTACGGTATTATATAACTTTTACACCCATTATTTATTTAGTCACGGTAATTTATAACTTTTATCCATCATTCATCTAGCTACGGTATTATATAACTTTTACATCCATTATTTATCTAGCTACGGTATTATATAACTTTTACATCCATTAACCGTGGCTAGATGAAAAAGTTATAAAATACCGTAGCTAGATGAATAATGGATGTAAAAGTTATAAATTAACATTTATTTTGTTGCGGCTTTATTAATTATTTTTCACTTATAATTCTTCTTAATATGATAGCAACAAAAATTTGACCCAGTTCGTATTTTTAAAAATTATTTTCTCACCTTTCATGAGGATCTTCTTCATGGATCGTCGTTCTCGGGTACAATTCCAGCGACGATTGCGGAATTGATATTGGCACTCTTGTATTGCCATCTGAGCACCTTGAACGATAGCCTTTTTGATTTCTGGTTCTTTCTGACAGATGACATTTTGTTTTCCACGAAGTCTGCGTACTTTATGACAGATAGTTTTTGGGTTTATGACAAGTTGTTTGGACCAGGCCCTGAAACAAGTGTAATCAAAGTTTGTCACTTTTACCCCACTAATAACTGAGGAATGATATTTTCTAAATAATATCTGAATATTATTAGTCAGTGAAAATATTTTTTCTCTCTTTCTATACATATGTATATATTTATTTATTACGGAAACTACCTTGTGGAAACTTAGATATGTTATTGTGGTTCATCGAGTAAAATGTGCAAACATAGAAGGTAACTTGTGGGCACTTGCTGTCAAAAAGATACTAAGAGG
>NW_013687460.1:0-1188 GCF_000517525.1 Limulus polyphemus | reverse complement strand
CCGTTGAGTCGATGGTTTTGTAACGAAAATACCAGACTAATGATATACACCCTAAACTAGCCCCTCATAAGCGTTGCCATTTCGTTTGGTTGTGTATATACATGTGTGTGTGTGTGAGAGAGAGACAGAAAGAGTAAACACCATATTGTCAAGTTTATTGTCTACTACTTGGTAAGAAAGCAAACCCTAACTTAAGTTCAAAAAGTATGCACTATTAATTACAGTTTTAATTTGTTAGAATTCATATCTTTATAAAGATCATATAACATTTTTCACATTTACTTGTTCCGCAGCCTAAAGAAATCAATATTTTCAGGACGTTTTGGAACGTGGGGAGTAATATGGGTGGTCGACTTTTTCCTACTTTGGATCTACTAAACCCCACTTCAAACATTTTCCTTTACACAAACTCATGATCAATAGAGATATAAAATGGAACTAAATTCTATGAACAAGTGAAATAAAATATCGTCTGTCGTAACGACTTCTTGGAGAATCCTTAAAACAACATGTATGTTAAATATGGTAAGTGAAGACATAAATACCTCGTGCAAGGTATGAGGAAATCCTGGTAAGTAAGCTGCTGAGACGCGTTGTGCTTATGTGTTTTAAACTCATGCCTGGTATGTATACTGGTTAATACGCAGACACATTGTTCTCATGTGTTTTAAACTCATGCCTGGTATGTATACTGGTTAATACGCAGACACATTGTGCTTATGTGTTTTAAACTCATGCCAGGTATGTATACTGGTTAATACGCAGACACATTGTGCTTATGTGTTTTATACTCACGCCACGTGTGTATACAGGTAAATAAGTAGACACATTGTTCTCATGTGTTTTAAACTCATGCCAGGTATATATACTGGTAAATAAGTAGACACATTGTTCTCATGTGTTTTAAACTCATGCCAGGTATATATACTGGTAAATAAGTAGACACATTGTTCTCATGTGTTTTAAACTCATGCCAGGTATGTATACTGGTAAATAAGTAGACACATTGTTCTCATGTGTTTTAAACTCATGCCAGGTATATATACTGGTAAATAAGTACACACATTGTTCTCATGTGTTTTAACCTCATGCCAGGTATGTATACTGGTAAATAAGTAGACACGTTGTTCTCATGTGTTTTAACCTCATGCCAGATATGTATACTGGTAAATAAGTACACACATTGTT
>NW_013687459.1:0-1188 GCF_000517525.1 Limulus polyphemus | reverse complement strand
TCGTGTAGCTTTGCGCGAAATTCAAAAAGGTTTTGTCTCGGTGGCACTGACAAAAACACAAAACTATTCGATATGATTCAATGCGTGTGGACCCCATTGGTACTAAACGGTAAACACTTTGTTTGAGTTTGTCAGTAGTGTGAAGAAGTTCCAGAATGTTCTATCTCGTTATCATCAGTTGCATTGTTTCTTAAAATTGAGTTTTTACTGTTTTTTTTAAAGAACTTGCTAATAAAACTTTATTGATCGTACTTAAGAATGATCGCACCAGTGATCGAAACGTCGTGCCTGTTTTAAATGATCGCACCAGTGATCGAAACCTGTTTTAAAAATATTCTTCCTTACTCTGAAAGCTGTAACTTGCAATAAAATAAAAACTACGACTTTGTTGGTTACAGGGCACTAATAATGTTAGTGTCACAGTAAAATAAGCTAAACCAAAATACCGTCAATATTAATCTCTCTAATCACCGCTTAATTTTGTATGCATATTACTTAGAACATGAGCGTTTTTTATCCACATGTCTTTGTGTGTGTGTGTGTGTGTGTGTGTGCACGCGCGCGATCAGTGCATATGCTTATGTAAAGATACACACACACTGTATCCTCAGAAACAGGACTTTAAATTAACGTCAAATTTTTACAAGTTCGAATCCACATTTTGTAAGAACAGGAGTGGTGATAAGTTCATATCCGGTTCCCAAACTTTTTTACATTTACTTCTGCATAGAACAAACACCTGTGAACAAGGATTTCACATAATTATTTGGTGTGATTTTTCACGTAGAAAGAAACTGGTTACATAAACCAGAACACGTCCTCACTTGTATCAGGCCTTACTCTTATTTTATTTCACGTTGTTTTAATTACATTAGTTTATAAACCAGTACTAGAAAATCGAACTTCATACAAAGATAATTCGTGTCATTCTACAAAATCAATACTGGTAATATAATAATCAAACCCTGAACACTGCAGTCGCTACGCACGTGCTAGAAAAAAAATCTACCCTTTCTGTTTTACTTTCACGCCACCAAGACATGTTTGTATGCCACCTTTTTCACCAATTGTTAGTCCCAAAATTCTATCATACAGATGTAGTGAAAGATGTGAACGCCAAAGATAATTTATGCTTTTGTGTGTGTGTGTGTGTTATATATATATATATATATATATGTATATATATAC
>NW_013687458.1:0-1188 GCF_000517525.1 Limulus polyphemus | reverse complement strand
ATGTTGATATAAACATGATCAGTTACATAACAAACACTGACCATCAAAACAGAAATATTTCTAGGTATGTTAATCTATAATGTTTATATAAACATGATCAGTTACATAACAAACACTGACCATCAGAACAGAAATATTTCTAGGTATGTTAATCTATAATGTTGATATAAACATGATCAGTTACATAAGAAACTACTTTAATCAAAACAGCAATATTTCTAGATATGTTAATCTATAATGTTGATATAAACATGATCAGTTACATAACAAACACTGACCATCAGAACAGAAATATTTCTAGGTATATTAATCTATAATGTTTATATAAACATGATCAGTTACATAAGAAACACTGACCACACACGTTTCCAAAGTTCTCCTCCGCTATACAATTTACATTAAGAACAAAAACTGTGCTGAGATTGAAAAATTGGTTTTCCAGTCTTCAAAACAAAATGAATTAATGTTGATTTTTTTTTCTAAAAGGATGAATATCTATAATTATATTTCATTAAGCATTATTTATGTCTTATAGTTTCATAATAACATTAATCTTTAGGAGAATCACATTGAAAATGTCACCAAAAGATTCTGTGACTGGGCAACAAGACTTAGCAGGAGCCAAAGTATAGAACACACAGATAATAGAAAGACACAGCCTTTAACGAGCGTGGAGCTTCGTAAAATGTTTATTTCAGGAGATGAGCAACTGACCCCAGACATATTCATACCTATTTCAATACAAGATCTTTCTGTAATCCCACGAGAGATGCGTCATGTGCAGCAACATCCGTCAAAAGGAGAAAAGTTCGAAAAGCTTCTGAAGAAATATGTAAGTATTGCACTAAATGGTTCAGATGCCTTTATTGATACTGAGATGCTATTTCAATTTGATGATAATAAAGAAATAGCACAAAAATAGAGCTGCTATTAGTTGGTACAGTGATAAGCGTGACTAGTAAGTCAAACCACTCAACATGATTACATCATTTGCAAAGTTGACGAACATTTTCTTAAGAAAATGGCTTACATGTTTACAACGTAAAAGATACAATCAGTAATTACAGGTGGTGGTAAAATTTGGTCCTTAACAAAAGGACAGAAGGCCAAACTAGCAACAACATTACCAAGGATCTTGGTATCACCAGAAGAGATGAATGGATCAAAAAGAAAACTGAGTTTAAAGAC
>NW_013687457.1:0-1189 GCF_000517525.1 Limulus polyphemus | reverse complement strand
GTTTGCCTATTGTTGTAGTTATTTCGTATTTCACTATTTAATGCCACTTCTTCACATGATGTTAACTTGATTTGAAGACAAGTGTTGGTTGACCGTATATATTAAGTCGCCCTACCTACCGTAGTTCGTAGCTGAGCTTTCTCTTAGAAACAAATGTTCAAAATACAAATTTGATAACTTGCTCCAATGTGAACCCCATTTTTTAATAGCGTACATTACTGGTCCTCACTCGAAGCTCTTAACTGATACCGACTAGTCACCTAATGCTGAGGGTAAGGCTAGTTTTATTACTATGATCTGAAGACAAAGAAAAATGATTTTTTTTTACACAATTGTTATAGCTACAGTCAATTAGATTACAGAAATTTTAATTCACAACTAGAGCGATATGAGTACTTATGAAGTCACCTAAATCTGACGCCATGGCTTTAATTATATTAGTTCTGAATTCTTCATCCAAAGATACAGGGACAAGACTTATGCCAGTTTTATAAAACATGGAATAGGTTCTGGTTGGAGTACGTATATTGCTTTTTCAGTAGGAGTTAAGTACTCACGAAGTATTGTGAACTCAAGTATTTGAACATTAACAATCTGAAGGATTCATCAATAGACAAAGGTGTTGGTACCGGGATTTTCAGCATCATGCGCGAATGACTGTTATACTTTTAAGCTAGTGACCATCGTAAATACAGCTGGTCAGCGGTGCTTGCCGCCAAAGGGGCTTTGTCTGGCTTTGAACAGAATAAAGTAGTCGCCCGTCACTCTTCGACTTTCAGCCAGTACGCCCGCCCCCACCCCCTTTTGAGACGAAGTTATGATTTAAATATTGTAATCTTCTTAAACTGGATTATAATTAAACTATATATCTATAGTGTAGATGTTACATATTTCTAGGAAATGGTTATGATTTAGAACAGCATGTGTGTATAATGTAAGCGTTACACCTCTCTGGAAACTGGTATAAGCTAAACTTTTAAATTTGAAAGAATTGGTTCTGATCTAGGCATTTCAAATGGCTGTAATCTTAAACGTCCCACAAACTTCTTGGATTGAAAGATACAACAATGTTAAAAACTTATTGGATTGGGTAGTAGCCTGAAATATACGACAATGTTAAAAACGTCTTGGATCGAGCACTAATCTGAAATATACAACATTGTCAAAAACTTCTTGGATTGAGTAGTAA
>NW_013687456.1:0-1189 GCF_000517525.1 Limulus polyphemus | reverse complement strand
GATCCTACATCTTACACAGTAAAACACAGGTTAAGATCCTAACAACAGTCTACATCTTACACAGTAAAACACAGGTTATGATCCCAACAACACTCTACATCTTACAGAGTAAAACCCAGGTTAAGATCCGAACAACACTCTACATATTACACAGTGAAACCCAGGTTAAGATCCTAACAACACTCTACATCTTAAACAGTAAAACTCAGGTTAAGATCCTAACAACACTCTACATCTTACACAGCAAACCCAAGGTTACGATCCTAACAAAACTCTACATTTTACACAGTAAAACCCAGGTTATGATCCTAACAAAACTCTACATCTTAAACAATAAACTCAGGTTATGATCCTAACAACACTCTACATTTTACACAGTGAAACTCAGGCTAAGATCCTACATCTTACACAGTAAAACCCAGGTTAAGATCCTAACAACATTCTACATCTTACACAGTAAAATTCAGGTTATGATCCTAACAACACTCTATCTCTTGAACAATAAAACCCAAGTTAAGATCCTAACAACACTCTACATTTTACACAGTGAAACTCAGGTTAAGATTATACATCTTACACAGTAAAACCCAGGATGACATCATAACAACACTCTACATCTTACACAGTAAAACTCAGGTTAAGATTCTACATCTTACACAGTAAAACCCAGGTTAAGATCCTAACAACACTCTACATCTTACACATTAAAACTCAGGTTATGATCCTAACAACACTCTACATCTTATACAGTGAAACCCAGGTTTAGATCCTAAAACCACTCTACATCTTACACAGTAAAACAAAGCTTAAGATCCTAAGAACACTCTACGTTTTACTTAGTAAAACTCAGGTTATGATCCTAACACCACTCTACATCTTACACAGTAAAACCCAGGTTTAGATCCTAACAACACTCTACATCTTACACAGTGAAACACAGGGTAAGATTCTACATCTTACACAGTAAAACTTAAGTTATGATCTTAACAACACTCTTCATCTTACACACTAAAACTCAGATTATGATTTTAACAGCACTCTAAATCTTAACCAATGAAACCAAGGTTAAGATCCTAACAACACTCTACATCTTTCACAGTAAAACCTAGGTTAAGGTCCTAACAACACTACATTTTACACAGTGAAACCCAGGTTAAGATACTAACAACACTCTACATTTTACTACAGT
>NW_013687455.1:0-1189 GCF_000517525.1 Limulus polyphemus | reverse complement strand
CCCAATTATTTGATGAAACCGTAAACTGAAATACTACCGTATGGTTCCCAATTATTTGATGAAACCGTAAACTGGAATACTACGTAGTAGGTTCACAATTATTTGATGAAACCGTAAACTGGAATACTACCGTAGTGGTTTCTAATAATTTGATGAAACCGTAAACTGAAATACTACCGTAGTGGTCCCCAATTATTTGATGAAACCGTAAACTGAAATACTACCATACTGATTCCCATTTATTTGATGAAACCGTAAACTGAAATACTACAGTTTTTCGAGTTGTTAAATATCCAGTTTGCTTTTAAGTGGTAACTTATTATCAGAACAAACAATCTAATAACATCAAATACCCCGTATTTAGTAAAATGTGACGTTAAAATACCGAGATTTTAAACGTAGCTTTTGCTCTACTTGTAATGCTAAGCTATCGAGTACTTGAAAACAACAGTAAGAATTAAATTGTGGTGTTATAAAAGGAGTGATTGAACTATATTTTTGAGGAAAATTCATTATTATATATATCAACATTAACAGATAATAATTTTTTTCTGAGTTTCAACTGATAAGAATGAGAACCAGTTTCTAAAATGACCACGAACTGATTATACTCTGATTTTTTTAAAATAACTTTGCTGATATTTAAATGTCGAATGTTCTTTACTCACTACAGTCAACTCACATGTTTATTTAAATAATAAGCTTGGGTTTTATTATCACTAAAATTGTGTCAACAATACAGGAACGTAGAGCCTGGTCTGTTACTACGTTTTGCATATATCACCGAGTTAGACGGACTTGGCTGAAGCCCATAATGTGTGCTGGCTTAGTTTAATTTAAATGGGAATCAACCATTAAAGTCATAATCACCCTTTTGTAATTGGCTAGAAATACTACAACTATTGAAATGTGACATTCTGCAAAACATTTTTCCAATTTATTTGATCATCCTGAGGGAGGAGAGTGCGAGCTAAGTTTCAACCAATCGGAGTAAGTTACGAGTGTAATATATGCTAAATTGATTGGTCAGTTATAGCTAAAGGATTTAAAGCAGCTCGATTTGATTAGATACAACATTTCACCTATTTTTGGAGACTGGAATTATAGAATAACGTTGATTAGACAGACGGTTCTATGAGACACAGTTCCTTAGGTTTGGTGAAAGAAATGGACTTTTTCGGACTTTGCT
>NW_013687454.1:0-1189 GCF_000517525.1 Limulus polyphemus | reverse complement strand
GAGTATGTCGAGAATACTACAGTTTGAAATCAACTAACAGGAGCCAGTTGTCCATGTTAAGATGGAAGCATGCAAAAGTTAGAAAAAGGCTTTCACCACCTGAAACAAGCTCTGAAGGCAAAGTGCAAAACTGATACACAACCTCATAGTGGATAAAACAATGACAGTGTCTGAACTGATAAAAATAGGAACATGGAGATAAGCATTTGAGACATCTATCTTAGTCATCCACAAACCTCAGTGTGAAAAAGGACTTCATGGTAAAGTGGGGAAGATCCAAAACTAGTTGAGGCAGGACAGATTTTCTTGGGAGCAACAAAAATCCTGGGAAATGCTGGCTGACAGTCTCGATAGCTTGCTGTAATAGAAGAGTTTACACAGCCTCAGACAGATACTAGTAACAGGATCCCAAGGTAAGGGGAAGGATATTGGTACAGGAAACAATGGGGGAAAGGAAAGGGATGAAAAGTATGTCTGAAAAACCGTAGATCAGCCACAAACTGGATCTGAATTTCTGCCACAGGTGAACAAAATCAGACACACATGCTCCCACTGGACAGCAAACCACCTAATAGTCATCAGAACTGCTGGCGACAATGAACCCGATGTTGAGATACACAATAAAAAGTCATACCTCTAGTAGTAGGAGTTGACATAAGATGGGAAATTGTTATGGGAGAGGGCATGGGAGCATTATGAGGCAAACGAGCAACCACAGATTAAAGGGTTAAGTGTTGTCTCACAGATTCCACACGTGATTCCAAAGACTCAGGAATATTTCCAAAAATAGACAGATGGAGAAAAGGAGTCATCCACAAGTTATGAAGATATGTTGAAGGAAGACGAATCTGTGACAAGACAGCATTCCTACCAAGAAGATCCCAACAGCAAAGAAAGGAGGTGTATGGTTGACAAGTACAATAAGAGTTTTAAGGGTAAGACAAAGGCAGAAAACTGGGCATGGAACAAACAGATAGGATTATCAGGGTCAGCCCCCACACTGGCAAATGTGACTCTAGTTGGTGGGAGGCAAGAAAAAGTTAATCAGCCTGATGATAAGCCAAAGCATAATTATCAGAACCCATGAAGGACAAGGCATGTTAGAACCCTCCTTTAAATGAGAAACGAAATGCTCAGCATGTACCCTGATGTCAGGGGAAGGTGAATGAGGGGAAAAAATGTACTCCAA
>NW_013687453.1:0-1189 GCF_000517525.1 Limulus polyphemus | reverse complement strand
CCAATGTATGTAACAGGTGAACTATAGATCTACAACTAATGTATGTATCAACTGAAACTACACATCTACAACCAATGTATGTAACAACTGAAACTACACATCTACAACCAATGTATGTAACAGGTGAACTAAAGATCTAGAACTAATGTATGTAACAGGTGAACTAGAGATCTACAACTGATGTATGTAACAATTGAAACTACACATCTACAACCAATGTATGTAACAATTGAAACTACACATCTACAACCAATGTATGTAACAGGTGAACTAGAGATCTACAACTGATGTATGTAACAATTGAAACTACACATCTGCAACTAATGTATGTATCAACTGAAACTACACATCTACAACCAATGTATGTAACAGGTGAACTAGAGATCTACAACTGATGTATGTAACATTTGAAACTACACATCTACAACCAATGTATGTAACAGGTGAACTAAAGATCTACACTAATGTATGTAACAATCTGAACTACAGATCTACAACTAATATATGTAATAAGTACACTATAGCATCAGTGATTTTCTTGTATCGGTATTTATTGATCTAATAATACCCCTTCTAAAAATGATATACTTACTAAAGAATTCCAGTCTGCCCTTGCAGGGTATCGGCTAGAGATTGTTTAGAGTAAATACTGATTGGAGTATTGTACTGACGATGTAAAACTTTGGGACCCGAGTTTGAACCGGAAATTCCGGAATCAGGAGTCGGTGTTCGACCAGGGCTTAAAGAAGCGGGTGAAAATCCAGCCCCCATCACAGATTCCTGCACCTAGATTGGTCATTAACTGCTAATATATTAACAATAAATACTGAATTAAAAATGATATATGCATGGTAAGGAAAATTTAATCTATAAAACTGATTTAAAGAATCGTGATCTGTTTCAAAAACATTGTTCTTGGAATATGGGAATTTTATTATATGATATTAAATAAAGCATTCTTGTAAGGAAACAGCCGTGGACCATGTTTCGATGCTTTTTACCTAAAGAAGACATCAGCATAATGACGGAAATATCATAAATAAAAAACAAAATCTCCATAGGTAGTTGTATCCACACAAACCCCCTTGAGGCAAACAATGAAACTAACTAAATAAATGTCTATAAAGTATATCATGAAACGACTTAACGTTAGTTATCTATCCAATCTCATGTAATATGTTAAATACAG
>NW_013687452.1:0-1189 GCF_000517525.1 Limulus polyphemus | reverse complement strand
ACACACACACACACTACACACACACACACACACACACACACACACACACACACACACACACACACACACACACAGTATGTTATTTAGTATTCGTGTAACGATTAATCAGAATAATTGAAGATTGGTCATTACAGTCAAACGACCAATCATTTGACTATGATTTCCAACCTATTGAAAGGTGAAAAAGAAGAAAGAAAAAAAAGTCACTAACCATTTATAAGTGATAATTGATCAGTTTTAATGAGAAGATCATAGACCTTAATATTTCGGTCATTTCCAAATACTACTAGTTACTGGGATCTTTTTTTTCTATTTGTTAGGATTCCATGACTAGTGTGTCAACAAGTCCAGGTACCTCACCTGTAGGTATTGTATGCAATGTTATTTTCAATATACCTGTCAAAGGTTAATAATCTTGAATGTGATTAGTCAAGAATGAAATATTGAGTCTGGTTTTAACATGCTTTATTTAAAAAGAAAAAGAACACACTGATCTAAAAGGTGAGTTAAAGAAATCAAGATAAAAGTTCTGAAGTTTAGAACAAAGGGCCAAATTTTTCAGTAGCACAGTATCAAGACACATTTGTAGTTCTTGCTGTAGAACTTTTGTAGCAGCTGTAATGCCCAATGAAATAATTAAAGGTGGTATTTAACCCTTTCATTATGGCCTGGATGGAATACACCCAGCTCGTAACCATGAAAGTATCCACGAGAGTAATTATGCTGTGATTTTTGATAATGTATGCACATCTGTTACAAAATTTTGCAAGGTTTATGTACACAAAATATCAAGTTTTTAAATTAAGTATTAAGAATGTTGACTATCTAACATGTTGACTATCTAACATGCAAAGCCATTTTGATTTTAAGATTAAGAATACTTTAGTGCATTTGAACATTTTCAAATTTCACATGCAAAATCTTTATAATTTCCAGATAGCTATCAAATTTTTTTTAGAAAAACTGACCGACTTTGTAACCTCGATAACAAAAAAAAATTAGGAAAAAATATAAATTATGCTATTTGTGCTCTAGAATGACTACAAATTATAATGCGAAAACACAAATGTTTAGTCTAGATATCTTAAATCTCGTAACTTTATATATTTATTATATTGACTTTTCAGCCATGCCTGGCTAACAGTACAGAAGTTACAATGACACAGCGCATGTGCACTCGTGTTATCTT
>NW_013687451.1:0-1189 GCF_000517525.1 Limulus polyphemus | reverse complement strand
AATACTGTCTATCACAATTATTTGAATACTGTCTACCACAGTAGTATGAATGCCGTCTACCACAGTGGTATGAATATCGTCTACCACAGTTATTTGAATACCGTCTACCACAGTTATTTTGAATACTGTCTACCACAGTAGTATGAATACTGTCTACCACAGCTGTCTGAATAGTGTCTACCACAGTTATTGGAATACTGTCTATCACGATGACCTAAATACTATCTACCACAGTGGTCTGTCTATCACAGTTATTTGAATACTATCTACCACAGTAGTATGAATACCGTCTACCACAGTGGTATGAATACCGTCTACCACAGTAGTATGAATACTTTCTACCACAGTAGTATGAATACCGTCTACCACAGTTATTTGAATACTGTCTACCACAGTAGTATGAATACCGTCTACCACAGTTATTTGAATACTGTCTACCACAATAGTATGAATACCGTCTACCACAGTTATTTGAATACTGTCTACCACAATAGTATGAATACTGTTTACCACAGTTATTTGAATACTGTCTACCACAGTAATATAAATACTGTCTACCACAGTAATATAAATACTGTCTACACCAGTGGTCTGAATACTGTCTACCACAGTGGTCTGAATACTGTCTATCACGATGACCTGAATACTGTTTACTACAGTAGTCCGAATACTGTCTATCACAGTTTACTCATTCCAACTGAAGAAGTATTTGAGATTATCAAAATATCTGATTAATATTATCAGTCAAGTCACTTTCTAATGAAAAGGATTGTATTATAAAATGTTTGCCCATACTGGATAATAAACATGAACCTTGAATACAGTCTACCATAATGATACAGATATTGTTTACTTTACTGAACTGAATACTGTCTACCATATTTACAGAGATATTATTTACTGTATAATGATTTCATTATTGTTTACTGTATAATGATTTCGTTATTGTTTACTGTATAGTGATTTCCTTATTGTTTACTGTATAATGATTTCATTATTGTTTACTGTATAATGATTTCATTATTGTTTACTGTATAATGATTTCATTATTGTTTACTGTATAATGCTTTCCTTATTGTTTACTGTATAGTGATTTCATTATTGTTTACTGTATAATGATTTCCTTATTGTTTACTGTATAATGATTTCATTATTGTTTACTGTATAATGATTTCATTATTGTTTACTG